>NC_041391.1:490555646-490570025 GCF_002162155.2 Triticum dicoccoides
CCCGCACTCTTCCATCTTGTCCTTCCTTCAGCTTATGCCCCCCTCCATCCGCCATGGAGAGAGGGAATCCTGGCTCTTCAATGGTGGCGGCGAGGGTCGCCGCTCGACAACGCGTCCTTCCTTCTCCTTCACCTGCGGTGGCAGAGCCAGCCGCGAGGGGAAGGGGGAGGGGGCGAGGTCGAGACGCTCAGGGAAGAGGAGAACGGGGTGGCGCGCTGGTCTCGCCTCCGCCAGTAGTTCCTCCCCCCATGGAGGGCCATGTTGGGGATGACCCTTGCGAGTTCTTCGTCAGGCTGCACCGGCCGCCTCGCCGTCGTCTTCGTCTCCCGACTCCATTCGCGAGTGAGATGGAGCTGGATCCGCCGGAGTCATTGCGGTTGCACATGAGGGGCTGTTGGATCAGCGGTACGCGAGCTCGCGTCGACTTTCCAGCCCCTCACGTGATGTATCTTGGTCGAGGGTCGAAGACGTTCACTCATATCCACTGCTTGACGGCGGGGCTCGCCCTCCATTTCGAGCTGATGGAGGGCGGCCTCCTCTCCGTCAAGGTCTTCGGGTGCTTCAGGACTCGGGCAAGGTGCTGCGTGGAGAGCTCTTCTGATAGCGAAGACTCCTCGGGCGGGAGTGACGAGGAGGACAGCGACAGCGATGACGAGGGTAGCAGGCGGCAGGATGATGGGTCCGACTAGGTGTCGGGCGCCGCTCCGTGCGGCACCGGCGATCCCATCATCCGTGTCGCCGGCTTCCTGAACTTCTCGGGGTTGTCTCCTTGGGCGGCTGGCGTTGGGAGGCTGCGGAAGAGGAAGAGGGCGGGCGGCAAGGCCGTCAAATTGGAGTACGCGGACACTTTCGCCTTCGACGCGTCCTGACGTCCTGCCGCCTCGTCTTCGAGCTCTGCTTCCGGCGCTGCCATCACCATCTAGCCTTCGGACGGTCACCGAGATGTTGTCTTGGTGCCTCCTGCCACCCGTAGCTCGCCTAGGCGCCCCTTTTGCCCTTTTCGCCTCCTTGACCTGCCTCCTGAGGAGAGGGACAAGAAAGGAGTTACAGGCACCTTATCTCTTTTCAGTTTGTAAGCCTTTAGGCCTTAGCTGAATTTAAAACTTGTAATCCCACCATTCATGTTTTTCATTCCCCATGGGCTGTACCTGAGTGGAATGTTTTTAATGAAAAAGGGATGCTTGCCGGGTCATATGTTTGCGGGTAGAACCCACGATAAGGAGTAAATCCTTGATATCCCCAAGATAAACATTTCCTTGCCCGGCAACAGGCCCTGCCGTCTTCCCACTTCGCTCGACCTTTCTCACGCTTTTGGCGGAGGCAGGGATGAGGTGGGTTCAGGCTCCTCGTTTCATTCTTTTGCTGCCACGACTACGATCAAACCTGGCCCCAGGAACGAGCCCTAGGGCCTAGAGTTTTAGGGGAGCATGGTAGCTTTGGGAAAAAATGAGGTTTCACATCCCTCAGTCCATAAGGGAATGCATGATAAGGGATGAAGAACTTATCTGAAGCTGTAGCCCCCGGCAACTCTGGTTTGCCGTGGGTGAATCTTTGTACTCACAGCCCCCCGCAATACTGGCTTGCCGGGGTTTAGATGCCAGTCTGTCCCTCTTTTCTTTCTCGTCCTCAAGTGATCCGACAAGGATATCTATGAGTCCTGCGAACCAAAGAAGACAAAAGAACGGCAAAGAGACGCACACTCGACCTCTAAGCTAGGGGTTAGTCACCGCTAAGCACTATCAACCCTAACCAAGGACGAGACTTGACCTAGCATGCATGCTATAACTTAGGGCGCCAGCGCTTCACTTATTTATGCTCAGGATCTGCGCCTGGCTTTGTACAAAGGGTTACATGCATCATCGTCAATGCTTGTACAAAAGGTGGCTTGTCGGGGGGCCCGGTAGGCCGCGCCTCACGGGTAAAACTTGCGAAGATGCTCAATGTTCCAGGAGTTACTCACCGGAACAACATCTTTGGTCCCCAGGCGGACTGCGCCGGGCCTGGTGACTCGTATTACCCGATAAGGGCCTTCCCACTTTGGCATCAACTTGTTGGAATTCTTGGCCGATTGAACGCGCCGAAGGACAAGGTCGCCTTCCTCAAGGCTCCGGGCATGAACCTTGCGGCTATGGTAGCGGCGCAAGGCTTGCTGGTAGCGTGCTGCTCTTACAGCCGCCCGAAGATGATCTTCCTCAAGGAGCACTGCGTCATCTTGCCGCAGTTGCTCTTGCTCAAGCTCATCATAAGCGAGCACTCGAGGTGACCCGTATATGATTTCAGTGGGGAGAACTGCTTCCGCCCCGTATACCAGGGAAAAAGGTGTCTGGCCGGTGGCTCGATTTGGCGTCGTCCTGGTCGACCAAAGAACCGTCGGCAACTCATCAATCCAGTGCCTTCCACTCTTGTGCAGCCTGTCAAAGTCTTGGTCCTCAAGCCTCGCAGTACTTCAGCATTTGCCCTCTCAGCTTGACCATTGCTTCGCGGGTGAGCAACGGAAGCAAAACAGACTTTGCCGCCGAGGTCTTGGGTATATTGCATGAAGGTGCGGCTTGTGAATTGGGTGCCGTTGTCAGTTATAACCCTGTTAGGTATGCCAAAACGGCACACTAGTCCCTTGAAGAACTTGACGGCTGACTGAGCTGTGACCTTCCTCACTGCCTCCACCTCTGGCCACTTTGTGAACTTGTTGATTGCAACGTACAAGTACTCAAAGCCCCCGACAGCGCAGGGGAAAGGGCCCAGTATGTCGAGCCCCTAGACCGAGAAGGGCCAGGAGAGAGGAATGGTTTGAAGAGCTTGGGCTGGCTGATGGAGCTTCTTTGAATGGAACTGACACGCTTCACACCTGGTGACTAGTGTCGTCGCATCCTGGAGGGCGGTGGGCCAGAAGAAGCCTTGCCGGAATGCCTTGCTGGAAAGGGCCCTTGACCCAATGTGGGATCCACATATGCCTCTGTGTATCTCCGCCAACAGCTCCAGTCCTTCCTCTCGAGGGATACACTTCAATTTCACACCGTTCGGCCTCTTTCTGTATAGGACCTCATCGACGAACTGGTACGTGGTAGAGCGACGGGCTACTTTCTCCGCTTCTTCCTGCTCCTCAGGAAGTTCCCCTGTTTGGAGGAATCGGACGGTATGTTGTGCCCATGTTGGAGCCTGGGGCTCGACGGCGAGGGCTAAAGGCATTTCCTCCGCTATAGGAGCGGCTGTCTCGACGGCAAGAGCTTGATGCTCCGCCGGAGCCAGTCGTCCCGTGGCGGGCTCAGTATCCTCGGCAACATCCTTGCCGGCGGCTCCGGGGAGCTCGGCGGGAAAGTACTTGCCGGGCCCTGATTTCCTCCTCTTATTCTGCTTTGTTGATGGATCAACAGATGGCTGAGTTAGCTGAAGCACAAAGGTACCTGGTTCCACAGGTAGCTTGAGGGCAGCGCGTTTTGACAGGTAATCGGTGATATCGTTCTCCGCTCGGGGAACGTGTTCAGCCTGTATACCGTCGAAACGCTCTTACAGCTTTCTCACTTCATCGACGTAGGCCTTCATCAATGGGCTCTGGTAATCCTTGTTGACTTGCTTGACGACAAGCTGCGAGTCATCCCTGACGATGAGTTTCTTGATTCCGAGGTCCGCCGTGATCCTAAGACTGGCAAGCAGCCCTTCGTACTCTGCCGTATTATTGGTTGACACCTCCCTGGGGAAGTGCATCTGGATCATGTACTTGAGGTGCTCTCCGGTGGGCACGACAAGCAGTACGCCAGCCCCGGCGCCTTGTAAGGAGAAAGCTCCATCAAAGTACATGATTCAATCACAACTTGCTTCCTTGCTGGGGAGAGCAGTCTCTTGGGCTTCTTCATCAGGCGTTGCGGTCCATTCTGCAATGAACTCCGCTAGGACTTGACTCTGAATTGTTGAGGTACTTTCAAACTTGAGGCCAAAGCTGGACAGCTCCAGTGCCCATTCCACAATTCTTCCCGTTGCATCCGGATTGTGCAATATCCGCTGCAGAGGAAAGCGAGTGACGACAGTGATCTCGTGTGCCTGGAAGTAGTGATCCAGCTTCCTCGAGGCCATAAGAAGGCCGAAGAGCAGTTTCTGCACGCCGGAGTACCTCGATCTAGCCCCCTGCAAGAGGGAACTAACAAAGTAGACCGGGTGCTGCATCATTTTCTTCTTCGGTGGCACGTCAACTGGCTGTGTCGTCTCTGCATTGGTGGTGTCGGGCTCTGCCGCTGCCATATCCTCATTGTCAACCTCTCTCTGTGCCACCAGCGCGGCGCTGACCACCTGGTCCGTTGCCACCAGGTATAGCAGCAACGACTCCTGTGGCCTAGGTGTAACTAGTATTGGCGCGGAGGAGAGGTACTTCTTCAAACCTTGCAATGCTGCTTCGGCTTCTGGCGTCCACTTCATCGGGCCCGCCTTTTTCACGATCTTGAAAAAGGGAAGGGCGCACTTAGTAGACTTGGAAATGAACCTGCCCATAGAGGCGACGCAACCAGCAAGCCGACGCACATCCTTGATTCGCTTGGGTGCTTCAATCTGCTCTATAGCTTTGATTTTGTCCGGATTGGCCTCTATCCCATGTTGTGACACCAAGAACCCGAGAAGCTTGCCGGACGGGACGCCAAAGACGCACTTCTCAGGGTTCAGCTTGAGTGTGCAGGTTTGCAAATGTTTCTTGCAAATCTGGTATGAGGGTTGCCCTGTCCTTGGTTTTGACCACTATGTCATCCATATAAGCTTCCATATTTCTATGGAGCTGGGGTTCAAAACCAATCTGGACCGCCCTTGCAAACGTCGAACCAGCACTCTTCAACCCGAAAGGCATCCGCATGAAACAATACGTACCACATGGGGTGATGAATGCTGTTTTCTCTTCGTCTTCTCTTGTCATGAAGATCTGGTGGTAGCCGGAGTAGGCATCGAGGAATGACAACAGATCACACCCAGCCGTGGAGTCAACAATCTGGTCGATGCACGGCAATGGGAAGGGGTCTTTAGGGCAAGCCTTATTGATATCTGTGTAATCAATACACAGCCTCCACTTCCCATTTGCCTTCCGCACCACGACTGGATTGGCCAACCACGTTCGATGGAGCAATCCTCTTACCAAACCCGCTGCTTCTAGTTTCCGGATCTCTTCAGTAATGAACTCTTGTCATTCCAAAGCTTGCTTTCTGACCTTCTGCTTGACGGGCCGCGCATGAGGGCAGACAGCAAGGTGGTGCTCGATCACCTCCCTGGGAACACCGGGGATGTCGGAAGCTTGCCATGCAAACACATCGACATTCGCTCGCAGGAAGGTGACGAGCGCGTCTTCCTATTTGTCATCAAGGGTGGAGCTTATGGTAAAAGCTCCTCCCGTGCCGTCCTCATTGACGGAGACCTTCTTGGTTCCCGATGGTATGACCCTGGGCTTCTTGTTTCCGTCGGTGGAGCTCTCTGGCACGTCCTCGACGGTAGCGCTACACTCCGAAGAGGTGCGCTTGCCGGAGTGGGTGTCCGAGGTCTCACCGGTCTTCTTCTTCTTCTTCCCTCCCAGGGTCCCCGCGGCAGGAGCAAGTGCCCTAGCAGCGGCCGCTGCTGCAACTACTTGCTGGTATAGTTGGTCCGCGCAAACCAGTGCATCTTTCTTGTCGGAGGGGATGGTGATGATCGTCATAGGTCCTGCCATCTTCAGGGTGTTGTAGGCATAGTGTGACGCTGCCATGAACTTGGCCAGCGCTGGGCGGCCAAGGATCCTGTTGTAGGGCAAGGGGATCTTGGCAACATCGAACACGATCCTCTCCGTCCTGAAGTTCAGGTCGCTTCCAAAAGTCACGGGCAGCGTGACCTTTCCCTTGGGTTGTCTTCTTCCCGGGTTGACCCCCTGAAACGTGCCCGTCTCTTCGAGGTCTCCATCAGGAATCTGCAGTTTCTCGATCATGGCAGGGAGATCAAGTTCAGACCGGCCCCGCCATCGACTAGCATCTTCGTCACCTTGAGGTTACTTATTGTTGGTGAAACCAACAATGGCAAGCACCCGATCATAGTAGTGCGATCAGGGTGGTCCTCAGTGTCGAAAATGATAGGTGTGCTGGACCACTTCAACGGCCTTTGGGCATCAAACGACGGTTCTGCCGATGTAATCTCTCGCGCCCACTATTGAAGCCGGCGGTGAGAAGTATGCAGCGAGGCGCCGCCGTCGATTCACATGGCCTCTGTAGCTTTCTGAAACTCTTGGTCGCCGGATTCGTCGTCCTCTTCATGATCGTCGTCTTCTGGCTTTCTGTCACGGCCCCGGGCGGGCCTCTCCTTTTGCTTATCCTTGCCGCGACGGCCCGCCTGGCCGTCACGCTTCTTGCCGGACCCCTCAGCACCGTCTGGGCCCTTCTCCTTGTCCCGCCTCTCATACTCAGCCCTCTGCTTCTCAACAAGGAGCTCAACCCGTCGGCAGTCCTGGAGAGCTTGGCCCTTGGTGCGATGGATCTTGCAGTATCGCTTGTCGGAGTTTCCCAGCTTCTCGGCAGCTACCAAGGCCTGGCACGCGACACACCCGACAACCTCCTTGCCGGGGTCATCTGCCTTGGTTTTCTTGGTGGATCCGGCGTCTTCGGATCCCTCGACGACAAGCACGGCTTTTCCTTTGCGCTTCCTGTTGCGGCGCCGGCCTTTCTTCGCCGGGGCGGCAGTATTCTCATCTGAGGAGTCGGTTTCCACGCCGGCATCTTCGCCGGGGTACTTCCTTCCCTCTTCGGCTCGGGCACATTTGTCAGCAAGAACATAGAGTTCTGCTACATCTCTCACCTTGTTCATTGCCAGATCTTCGCGCATCTTGTGGTTACGCACATTCTGGTGGAACGAGCTGATGATGGCGGCAGGGTGAACATCAGGGATATTGTACTGTACCTGGCTGAACCTCTGAATATACTTGCGGAGACTCTCGCCTCCCTTCTGGGGAATGACGTGCAGGTCGCTTGCTTGGCCATGGGCTTGGCGGCCTCCAGTAAAGGCGCCCACGAACTCATGGCACAAATCCGACCAGGAGGAAATAGAGTCTACCGGAAAGTGCATCAACCATGACATGGCATTGGGTTTAAGAGCCAATGGAAAGTAATTCACAAGCACCTTATCGTCGCGGGCTCCGGCAGCTTGCATCGTGATGGTGTAGACGTTGAGGAACTCAGACAGATGGGTCTTGCCACTGTACTTTTCGCCCACGTCGGGTTTGAAGGTGCGGTGAGTGGGCCACTGTAACTGCCGCAGCTCACGGGTAAAAGCCGGACAGCCTACCTCGTAAGGTAGGCCTCCAGGGCTCCCCGGTGTCGGGTGGCTCACAGCAGGCCCTGCTCGCCTGTCTGATTGGTGCGCGCTCCGCGCCGGCGCTCGATAGTGGTTCGAGTGTCTTCATGTTCTCGTTCCTGAAGAACTTGGCGCTGGTCACAGTGGGCCCATGGGTCGGACGATGCTACGGAGATCTCGTCGCCCGTGACATCGCGACGGGCTGGCGTCCGCGATATCGGGCAAGGAGGAGGAGAGTGCACCGTGGTCGCGGCGCCGCCGGATCTCCCGCCACTGGTGCGTGGGACTCCGTCGGAGCGTCGACCCGGGGGCTCCACCGGACTCGGTTCATCTTTGTTGGCCATCGCAACAACGATTCGGATAGTGGCTCTCCATTCGTCGAGTTTCCCCGTAGTGGGAGGGAAATCGAGGAGCAACTACGCGTGCACCAGGGCTTCTGCTGGCGTTGGTGGCAGCGAAACCTGCACGGATTGCGACATGCTTCGACTTCTGACCATGTCAGAAGGAGTTCTATCACGACCCCGCGGTCGCATGCCATCTTCACCAGCGCCTCGGCGGGCGGGCAGGTCTTCTAAATCCCGGGAGCGGCGCTCGGGGCTCTTTCCACGGTGATGCCCGGGGTCCTCGGCGTGATTACGCCGTTCGTCGGGCGCCGCTTGAGAGGAGCGCGCCGTCGGTGTCAGCGTGGGAGTCTTGGAAGCCCTCGCGTCGCCTTCGGGCGGGGTGGCAGCGATCCTGGAAGGCCCCATGCCACCCGCGGAGGGTCTGGCTCCGTCTTTGGATTTGGCGGCGTGCGGCCCGTTAACAGGTGCACGAACATCGCCGCCTCCCAAACTTCGGCTGCTAGGACGGTGTTGGTGTCCGCGAATGGTGCCCCGGGTCCTTTCTGCGACCGGTCAACTACTCGCCCGCGTCGGGATGGGATGTTCGGCTTCCTACGGGCCAACTGCCACCGCCATCTTCTTCTTGGGCGCCATGATGATGAAGAGGCGTCGAACTAACTGCTAGAGCCGATTCTCACAACTGCGCCCCCTACCTGGCGCGCCAAAGATGTCGGTGCGAGGACGACACCTATGGGATCACGAGAATCCCTACTACGGTTGCGGGGCGCGGGGTTGTGAGAAGGGCGGATCGAACAGATAGCACACGTGTTCTTTATCCAGGTTCGGGCCGCGAGGATGCGTAAAACCCTATTCCTGCTTTGGTGGTTTGTTTATCTGTGTTCTCGGGCTAGCAATGGGGTGTGAGGAGCTCCAAAAAGCCGAATCCCCCTCCTGGTCGCCTTGCGCCTCCTTTTATAGGGAAAGGGGTTGCCACAGTGGCACACAGGAGGTGGAAAGGGCACAGTGATACGAGTTTATCCCTCGCATTACATGACAAGGCGCATTTAATGCGTCTTGCTTAGGTGTCCCTGCTTTATCGGGGACGGGGGAGAGCCCAATCTTGTCCGTCGCCGATCCCTTTCGCGTCGACACGCGCCTTGGCCAGTGGTACCCGCGGTGCCATGTAGGCAGGCAGGTAGCTGAGGTGGCGCAGTGGTGGGTCTCCATGAAGATCGGCTTGCCACCATGCAGGTGCCTACCCAACTAGTTCGGTCGGCAGCTGCATGCGAATGGTGGTAGAGGTTGGAATTGGCGTGGGCCTGATGGTTGCCCTACAGGTTCCCTTGGCAAGGGCCGCGCCGTAGCCCCGGCAAGGGTCTTGCCGTGGCGCCTGCTGTCATCCCCGGCAAGGCTCTTGCCGGGGGCCTTGTGGTCCTCCTTGGCTGGGATCCCACCAAGGGTCGTCATCTTCTATAGTGTGTATCTGATCTTGAATGTCTTCACAAAGATCTGCATGCAACCACGGGGATGTCTCCCGAATCCTTGCCCCACGGGGGCAGTGGACTCAAGGGTGATTCGCTCCGTAGGTGTGGGGCGAGCTGCCACGGCAAGGGTCTTGCCGGGTTTGCTAAAACTGCCCCCGGCAAGGATCTTGCCGGGGGATTCCGCTTTGTCCCCTTTTCTCTTTGTGGTCTTGGTCTTGGCGTCGTTCTGCTCCTTCCGAGCTTCGGCCTTACCTTGGCTCACCTCCCTTGCCTTGCTCAGTGCGGTGGTGTCCGTGGCTCAGACTCCCCGTGCACAATTATAGGGGTACAAAAAGTGTACCCCTCTTTTTGTACACCGACAGGCTAGATTTCCATGATCTAGCCCCAAATTTCGTCCTCAACATCTCGGCGTTCATCATCGTGTGCGAGGCCTTCCTCCGCATCCAGCCCCACTTTGGCCTATGGCTGCAAGAAACTTTCTGCGTGTAGCCGAAGGTGGTAAGAGGCCAACAGGCGGAGTGCGGAGGGGCCATGGTGGGCCGAATGCCCAATGTCACATGGCTCGACGGCTCCTTTGTGGAGACCATAAAAGGATGGCAATCGGGGTGGTTCTACATCACCGAGCCATGCGGCGCCAACTGGGCGGCGGCCCCCGAGTTCCAATCCGGAGCCCCCATGCGGCTCACCTCCTGGGAGAGGAAGGGCCTGTCCTGGGGCGATTCCACGGAGCTGGACGGACTCCAAACATGCGTCAAAAGCATGAAGGACAAGAACATCAAGCTTGTCAATGTGATCCAGGTCATGCTTGTTCGCCGAATCCTGCCCTGCCAGAGGCGGGTAGTCAATCTATGGGAGTTCGTCCCCACCGAGCACCGGACTCTCCAGAGGCTCTATGCCATGACGCACAAAGGTGCATGGAAGGAGCTGTTCAAGGCCTCCGAAGTGCCTCCTCCGATATCCGAGGCCCGCGGGCTTCACGCCGCGCGGGCTCCTAGGACGGTGAGTTCTTAGACTGACACCGGACCCAGTTCTTCCCGATATATTCACGGGGGTGCCTTAAGTAATTGTGCATGTTTATTTCAGGATTACGTGGAGACAGCGGAGCGGTTCACTGCCCGACTCCGCTGCCAGAAGACCCAGCCGATGTTCTCCTGACAGAGATGCTGGTCCCGGCGCCGTACAAGGTGCCGGAGAAGAAGGCCGAGAAGAAGGCCCTGGGGATCCGAAAGAGTCTCCGGCGGAAGGTTGTGCCGGAAGCCTCGTCCGAAGACAACGAGGCGGACTCCTCCCGCGAAGGGGAGGAGAAAGAAGAAGAAGACGCCCCATCCGGAAAGGATGAGGGGTCCGGGGAGGTGGACCCAGGGGCCGAAAAGGGTCCTCGGCGCCGGGCCGTCATTCCCTGTCGTCCGATGAAGACAAGTCGGATTCCTCCCGCGGAGGCGGGCGGAATCAGGAAGAGATCCTACCTTCCCCCACCAGGGGGAGAATAAGAGGAAAGCCGCCCTAGGAGGGGAGGCTGGGGCGTCCAAAAAGGCGAAGGGGCCCCTTCCGGACTACTCCGCCACAGTCGCTCTCAGCGAGGAGGGGTGGCTGCCTAGGGGGAAGCCCCTAGCGTGATCGTAAGTGTTTGCATTCTATCATGACTTCACTTCACAGTTTTTGTATTTATAATGTCGAGCATATATGCAGTCCGACCAGGGATCACCCCGAGGTATCCTCCTCCGGGTCCCTGAGCAATTCGGAGATGAATTCGCTTCCGACGACCACCACTCCTCAGCCCGCGGACAACATGGAGGTGTTATCCCAAAGGCTCCCAGAGCAGGGGGAGGTGACCCTGGAGACGCCCCGAGGCAGGGTCTCAGTCGTCCGACACGTGGGGTTCAAGATCCCTCTGGATCGTGTCGACGAGAGCCACGGCCAGCCGGGCTCTGAGCCGAACACAATTCCGGAACCTTCGATGGTTCCGGACTCAGGCAGGCGACCCCTCGCTAAGGAGGGCGAGCCGTCTGTGTCGCGGACTTCCGTTGCGCATGAAGCGCCGGACGGTCTGCTGGAAGTGCTTTGCGGCGCTTCCCTAGACGAAGGGCACCGTACTCTTATGAGTACGGTGATTCGGAAGGTTTCGTCCGCCAAAAGCAGACTAACCGAAGCTTGCACCAGCCTCCTAACGGGCTTCGAGGTAAGTAATAAATATGTGGAAAATTACCACCCTATAGGTAGTAGCCCCTGATACTCTGTTTGGCATTCGGAAGGAACAGCTGAACAGAGGGTCAATTAAAGTCCGCAGGAGTCAAATCATAAGTATTATTTTGAATAAGTAGGCTGTGCTACTTGATGCTGCTGCCCGTACTGCCGAGGTTGCCGATCTAAAGCGGGACCTGGAGCAGGCGCAGGGAGAGCTCGACCTCACGAAGAGGCAGCTCGAAGAGAACAAGGGTAAGTAATTCCCATTCTTATGTATTTGAGGATAGCCAGATTTGGTGAGTCTAACAACTAAGTGTCGTGACCGTGTAACAGGGGCCCCCGCCGAAGTGGCGGCCCTGAAGAAGGCATTGTTCAAGGCCGAAGACAAGGCGGCCTTAGAGTGTAAGGAGCACGAAAAGCAAAGTGCTAGGGTAGGTGAGGTACAGCAGGAGCTCCAGGACCTCGGCAAGAAATGCGAGTCCGTGGAGCATGATCTGAAGGCAAAAGAGGCCAAGCTTGTGAAGGCCCTTATGAGCTTAAAAGACGCCAAGGCCGAAGCCGAGAAAGCATAGCGGGAGATCCAGGAGGCCAAGAAGATAGCAGCGGGTAAGAAGTTCTTTATGCAAAGCAAACATGTGGAGGAGGCGTTTCTTTTACTTACTCGAATTCGGAGCTCTCCAGGGGCATTCGCCGATCTGCCACGCAGCGTATCAGACGCTGCGGAGTTCTACCGTGCCCAGGAGGGGAACTCAATGGAGAAGCTGTTCTGGTCCCAGTATGCTGTGGCCGAACACCCGATGGCTCTGAGTGACCAACTGAAGCAGTTGGTCGAACTCCACAGGGCGGCCGAACTGGATATGAAGGGGTTCATAGTCCGGATGTTGCCTGGTGAGCTCATGCCCAGTAGCTACTTCGGCCAGATCAAGCGGATGATGGATGCCTGCCCGCGGCTTGAGGTGATCAAGTGATCCGTGTGCATCGAGGGTGCCCGCCGGGCCCTTGCCCGCGTCAAAGTGCATTGGGGCAAGATGGATGCGGAGAAGTTGGTCAAGGATGGACCACCGGAGGGCAAGGCGCATCGCCATCCCGAGCTATACTATGATAGCGTTATGAAGGGTGCTCGCCTCGTGGCTGACGAATGTACCAAAGGCACCATTTTTGAATAAATTCGCTTCTGTCATGGTTGTATTTTAAGGACGAAGTTACTTGCGCTATGTAGCACTTTTGTTATTTAAAATATTACCTTCTGTGCGGCTGTTTATAAAATCCTAAAAGTAGGCCAGTCGTCGGCTTCCGCCCCCACGCGACTAGCACTATGGTGTTCGTGGAAAACCTGGACACTCTTTATCCAAATGTTTGGTCCCTTAAGGAGGTGTCCAGCGCACGAACGAGGCAATCGGACTATGCGGCTTTATAACTTTCATTTAGCCATAGAAGTCTACAATTTTAAATTTCGGCGAAGCCCCTAGAATCCGGAAGAACGAATTGGGGCGCTATATGCGCCTTGATCGGACGAAGCCGATTTATCGCCTAAAGCGGAAAATCTTTAAAGATTTTAGTACCTCTCGAACAGAGACCAGCTCTCGCCACATCATGCCAGTCAGTTTTCAGATTTCTCTACTGAGGTGCTCGTCCGGAAGAACCGGGACACAATCGCAGTAGTTCTCCCTGCGCTACCTTAGCCGATATAACGGAACGTAAGGCACCAAAACAAGGGAGCCGGGCTATCCCAACTGTAGACCCAAGACATGATTCGGAGCTGATGCATATAGTGCTATAAGTTCGGGGTGCCGCACTATTGAAAGTGTTCGGACTTTTAGTTGCCATCTTACGGGGCGTCATAAGAAGCCCCTGGCAAACTGGCCGTACCAAAGTGTACGGATGCAATACTAAATAAACATTTATAAGAGAAAAATACTCAAATAAGGATAATAAGCTGACGCTATATATAATCTCCATTTGATGAAAAATACGTTTAAGCGTATGTTTACAGTGGATGCATTAGGCAGAGATAAAAAGTAGGACTATTTGACATGTCCTATCCAGGGGCAAGCCGTGCGCAGATAGATGAAGCAGGTATAATGATCGTAAATAGATTCCACCTGGGTATTTCCTTCTGCGCACAACGTCTGTTGCCTCCTTGGGTGTCTCTTACATATGAGTCCGGCAATTTGGCTCTTCTGAGGATGTTGCACTAACGCGGTGTCCTGAAAGGTAAAAGGGAAAGATTATGAAGGTATTTAGCGGTTACCCGCATTATCGACTGGGTCGTTGATGCGCCTCCGCCTATGCCCAAGGTATCTTGAGTGCATAATTGTGTACGCGTGGCACGAATGCTGCTTTGGAGGGGCTTGTGCGGAGGCCGGACTGCTAATCACGATCTTGACATTTGTGTTGATCCTGTTGAGAAGTGCTCCGGACTCGTTTGACAGTGCTCGAAGTTGCCGCTGGATTGGTTTGTCGGAGGAGGCCGCATTGTACTTCTTCCGCGAAGGCTGCCGTATGCTCTTCTGTTCGAAGGGAGCGGTCCATATTTCCGTTGACAGTGATGACCCCGCGCGGTCCTGACATATTGAGCTTGAGATATGCATAGTGTGGCACCACATTGAATCTTGCGAATGCGGTTCGTCCGAGCAGAGCATGGTAGCAACTGCGGAAAGGGACGATGTCGAAGATCAGCTCTTCGCTCCTGAAGTTGTCTGGGGATCCGAAGACCACTTCCAGCATTATAGAACCCGTGCAGCGGGCCTCTACTCCAGGAATAACACCTTTAAAGGTGGTTTTGGTGGGCTTGATCCTTGAAGGGTCAATGCCCATCTTGCGCACTGTGTCCTGATAAAGCAGGTTCAGGCTACTGCCACCGTCCATAAGGACATGCATGAGGTGGAATCCGTCGATGATTGGGTCTAAGACCAATGCGGCTGAGCTGCCGTGACGGATGCTGGTAGGGTGATCCCTATGGTCAAAGGTGATCGGACAAGCTGACCATGGGTTGAACATGGGGGCGACTGGATCCATCGCATAGACATCCCGTAGTGCCCGCTTCCGTTCCCGCTTGGGGATGTGGGTAGCGTAGATCATATTGACCGTTTTCACCTGGGGGGGAATTT
>NC_041391.1:490570201-490579630 GCF_002162155.2 Triticum dicoccoides
TCGTCGCTGTGCAGCCCCTTGTCCTTGTTTTTGGCGTTTATCTTGCCGGCCTGTTTGAACACCCAGCAGTCTCTATTGGTGTGGTTGGCTGGTTTGTCCGGTGTGCCATGAATTTGGCACGAACGCTCTAGTATGCGGTCCAGACTGGCCGGTCCCTAATTATTTCTTTTGAACGGCTTTTTCCGCTATCCGGATTTAGGTCCGCTGAATCTGGCGTTGACTGCCGTGTCTTCCGTGCTGTCGCCGTTGTTCCTTCTCTTATGTCTGTTGCGCCGTGGCTTGCCGTTAGCATCGCGGCCGTCCAGAGTGCCGGAATGGGGCGTGGTGCCGCTACGAGCCAACTAGCTATCCTCACCCGCACAAAAACGGGGCATTAGGGTTGTGAGAGCTGCCATAGACTTGGATTTTTCCTGGCCGAGGTGTCGAGCGAGCCACTCGTCACGGATCTAATGCTTAAAAGCCGCCAGGGCTTCGGCGTCGGGACAGTCGACTATTTGGTTCTTTTTAGTGAGGAATCGAGTCCAGAATTTTCGGGCTGACTCTCCGGGCTGTTGAGTAATGTGGCTCAGGTCATCAGCGTCCGATGGTCGCACATATGTGCCCTGGAAGTTGTCAAGGAATGCATCTTCCAGGTTTTCCCAACTGCCAATGGAATTTGCTGGCAGGCTGTTTAACCAGTGTCGGGCTGGTCCTTTGAGCTTAAGGGGGAGATATTTGATGGCGTGTGGATCATCTCCGTGGGCCATGTGAATGTGGAGAAGGAAATCTTCGATCCATACTGCCGGGTCTGTTGTGCCATCGTATGATTCGATGTTTACGGGTTTGAACCCTTCTGGGAATTCATGATCCATTACTTCGTCCGTGAAGCAAAGGGGGTGTGCGGCGCCTCTGTGCCGGGCTATGTGGCTACGCAGGTCGGGTTGGTCTGGGTTGCTATGTTCGGCCCGGCCGGATTTGTTGATGATGTATCCGGTGTGACGGTCATCGTCGCGCGCTGGGGCGCGCCCCCTTGATCCGTAGATCGATCTTGGCTGTCCTGCTTTATTGTCCAGAATATCTTGCAGGTCGAGCCTGTTGCCCTGAGCCGTAGTGTATCGGCGTGGGGGTGCGGGCTGGTATCCGGTTTTGTCCCGGCCACGGGGTGGCCGGTCAGCCGTTTGGTGTTCGAGTCCATATTCCTCGGCTGCCAGGACTTCAGTCCATCTATCTGTGAGCAGGTCTTGATCAGCTTGTAGTTACTGCTGCTTCTTCTTCAGGCTCCTTGCAGTGGCTATAAGCCTACGCTTGAAGCACTCCTGCTCCACGGGATCCTTAGGTACGCCGAACTCGTCGTCGCCGAGGCTAATCCGGTCTTCGGAGGGGGGCATGTAATTGTCCTCCTCCGGGTATGCGTCTGTCGCCTGTTCTTCTGGGGTGACCTGCTCGTCTTCCTATTCGGCCTGCTCAAAGGCGGGCTGATCAGGGTCATATTCTTCTTCGGCGCCATCCGGATTATTTTTGCCTCCGCGGCCGGTGTTGCTATGTCGGGGCTTGGAGCGGTACCGACGATGCCCATTCTTTGATTTTCTTCCCGAGGGGTTGTCCTCCGTTGCCTCGTCGCCATTTGTTTCCTTCGGAGTGTCCACCATATATATATCATATGAGGAGGTGGCCGTCCACCGCCCGGTGAGTGGTGGCTCCTGTGGTTCTCCTACATCGTCGTCCATACCATCGATGTCTTCGGAGTCTAAGTCAAGCACGTCGGTTAGATCATCGATCGTGGCAATGAAGTGGGTGGTGGGTGGGCAACGAATTCCGTCGTTGTCTACTTCATACTCGAGCCGGACATAGTTCGGCCCGGAGTCTCCTGACAAGGAGACAGACTTCAATAAGTCCAGCATGTCACCAAAGGGCGAGTGCTGAAAAACGTCCGCTGCGGTGAACTCCATCACCGGAACCCAACCAGGATCAGCGGGCTCGGGGGCGTGCGGACTGGAACCTGCATCCGGATATGAATCCGAGGGTCCGGAGTCACAGGTTCCTTCAGAGGTGAAACCTGTGCTCGACTCCATCGCCGATGATGGTACGGCCTACGGGGCGGGGTCCAGCCCACTGTCCTTAGGCGAAGCAACCTGTCCTGGATTTATATCCGAGGCTTCTGCCGGGATGATATCCCGAACGACGTCCGGCAGCAAGTCTAAGCCGTGCTCATCGCGACTGTCCGGTGCTTCTGGCGCTGGCCCGAATCCGTTGAAGATCAAGTCTCCGCGGATATCCGCCGTGTAGTTCAGGTTTCCGAACCTTATTTGATGGCCGGGGGCTTAGCTATCGATCTGCTCCAAGTGGCCAAGCGAATTGGCCCGCAGCGTGAAGCCGCCGAACACGAAGATCTGTCCAGGGAGGAAAGTCTCACCCTGGACAGCGTCGTTAATGATGATTGAATGAGCCATCGAGCCTGACGGCGACGTCACAGAGGAACTCTCAATGAAAGCACCAATGTCGGTGTCAAAACCAGCGGATCTCGGGTAGGGGGTCCCGATCTTTGCGTCAAGGCTGATGGTAACAAGAAGTAAGGGACACAGATGCTTACCCAGGTTCAGGCCCTCTCGATGGAGGTAAAACCCTAATTCCTGCTTGATTAATATTGATGATATGGGCAGTACAAGAGTAGATCTACCACGAGATCGTAGAGGCTAAACCCTAGGAGCTAGCCTATGAGGGTATGAATGTAATTGTGATTGGTCTTCTAAGGACCAACCTCTCCGGTTTATATAGACACCGGAGAGGGCTAGGGTTTACATGGAGTCGGTTACAAGGAAGGAAATATAATATCTGAATCGCCAAGCTTGCCTTCCACGCCAAGGAAAGTCCCATCCAGACACGGGCCGAAGTCTTGAGTCTTGTATCTTCACGCTTCAATAGTCCGGACGTTGTGCATAGTCCGGCTATCTGGATACCCCCTAATCCAGGACTCCCTCAGTCACACCGGTGACTTTGCTTAATTTTGGTGGAACTGCACAAAAGGAGATCAAGATTTGTTTCCAGTCTTTGTGGCGAGTTGTTTCAAATCTTGGTCTCATCCACATGATGTGCAGTGTGCTTTGAGATGTTGTGCTACTTGTTTTGGTACTGTTTTAAATAAATGTTCAATTAAAGCTATTGTATTGTTGTCTTTTCCCATTAAGTAGTGAACAAAAATGGGACCAACCCAGACATGATGCTTGTTGATTTGTTACAAAAAATTCAGCATCACCCCCTTTATAAGCCAGTAATTGATGCCACTCTCAGAATTAACTACTGAATCTTATTTCAAAAATGCAACACTTGTTAGGGATTGGCGGGATTACCATTTTTGTGGCTGCATGTTTCATTCTCCTTTATTAGCCAGTAATTGATTCCTTTTTTGCCTCTGCTTAAATAGGGATATCTATTCAACTTGTTGCTATTGCAACATTTTGCTTCGCTACACGAAACACTTTGCTTGATTTCAGTGCAACTGCACAAAACGAGATTGGATTTCCTATTCGTGTTGGCAGATTCGTATTTTATCTTGTCCATCTCATGAAAGGTCAGTACAACCTTCATCCACATGATTATGCAGTGTGCTTTGAGATGTTGTGCTACTTGTATTGGTACTATTTTAAATAAATGTTGAATTGAAGCTATTGTATTGCTGTCTTTTCCCATTAAGTAGTGAACAAAAATGGGACCAACCCAGACATGATGCTTGTTGCTTTGTTACAACAAACTCTGCATCACCCCCTTTATAAGTAGATGGAAGCACATACTGTTGTTGTGCCCACTCTCCCCTGGAAATGTTTATGCTTTTCGTTAATCTAATGCCGCTGGTAAAATTAAGCAATGTCACTCTCAGAATTAATTAACTACTGAATCTTAGTTCAAAACTGCAACACTTGTTAGGAATGGTACTATCGTGCTTTGTAGTTCTTTCTACATGTTTAACCAAGGTATTGTTAAGATAATGTCTCTGTTAAAATGAATCAGTTGCATTGTTTTAGGAATGGTACTTTTCTGCTTTGTCGTTCTTTATACATGTCAAAACAAGGCATTGTTAAGATAATGTCTTAGTCAATATGAATGAATCACACTGATGGAGAATTGCTACTCTCCTGCTTTGTTTACCATTAAGATAAAGTAGATCAGTAGATGCTTTTCTTCTAGGAGTACAAGTCATCAACCGTTATTTCTCAGTAATTGTTTCCCTTATACCTATTGTTGCTTACAAGGATATCAAAATTAAAGCTCGGTTTTATTCTAACTTCGATTTTAGTTGAACTGCACAAAAGGAGCCAATGTGTCCAAGGCAAACTGCTGCATTACCGGGTCCAGTTGGTCGTTCCACTTTGCAGAAAGAAGCAGTCACTGTTTGCGCTACATTACAGAAGGAATGACCGAGAAGCTTTACAGAGTATTATTAGACACTGGTGACATGACTAGTCTGCAGAGAGCATTGGCAATTTAACAACACGTGGAGTGCCCTGGGCAAAAAGTGCCCAAACAAGTACAAGAAGCTACGACAGGACTCCACGATCATAGGCATTACATATTTTGAATGGGGAAAGCTTGTCAAAGTTTAATCATTGATGTTAGCAAGAAGGCATTAGTTTAATATATTGGAATTGGAAAACCTTGTCAAAATTTGCTCATTGATGTTAGCCAGAAGACATGCATTTGATATTTTTGAGTGGGATGCCCTTGCTGTGAGCAGCGTCGAGTGTTTTTTCATATTCCTGTGTTCAGTTTAGAAGTAAATAGTTACTCTGCTGAGATATTCCTGTGTTAAGAGTTTGTTCTGAATATTGTCTATGTAATGCCAGGCCTTGTGTTTGATTGCAAAGTTGAGCTTGGAATGTTGTGGCATGCGGCATCACGAGCTGTTCACCGTGCCTCCTGAGAATAATGCTTTGTATTGTTTTGCATGTCGATCTAATGCCAGTGATTTGCTTGTTAAGAAGATCATCCTCTTCTGTTGTTTCCGTGCTTAAGAAGTTCATCGTCTGATGTTTCATTCATAGCCTATACGACAAGTCGGTAGGTTAGACGTGAAACCATATGATCTTCCGACCAACTCATGATATTAGGCCGTGATTGGATCATCGTTTCCAACCAAAACTGCTTGTAAAACCGACGCTTGTAAATAAAAGCAGATGGTCCCGGGCGAAGGCGCTTGGTTGGTCGATTTCGACTAGTAAAATATCGGAAGTACTTCACATACGATAAAAACGCTGAACGACACTCGGACGATTGCTAATCCAGCTGTTAGCTGCTGTTTCATCCTTGCCCATGGATGGCATGATACGCACGTCATGCATGTATCGTCTGGTAATGTCGTCCATATAGCAGTGCTCGTAAAATATACACTGGTCTCTCAAATTACACGCGTAACCCGCCGGTTTTACTTACAGACCTCGGGCCCTCGGTTTCATTACGCCTGTATTTTACGCGTTGTTTCCGATGACGAGTAAATTACACTTGTATGTTAATACATGTTTGAAATAAACCAGAGCTCCCAAGCGCGGCCTTACCGTTTCATGCTGCCTCAGTTTCTCGAAGGTGCTCATAGGTGTCCGGTGATCTTGGCTTCCTGAATGAGCAACAGGCGCTGTATCAGACCATCCGTAGGGCCCGCGAGGCCCTCTCCGTTGTCCTTCTAGTTGTTGCGCTCGCCGTGGCGCCAAGCATTGTTCACATCATCAACGAACATGAGGATTCAGGAGATGACTTTATTTTGACTGGATGACACTAGGGACCCACTAGGGCCATAGCCGTACGTACGCAAGTGCCTCCTTATTATGTACAACTATATTTTTTTTGCTTTCTCCTAGTTTCCTGACATCACGGTCCCACACCATTGTCAACCTATGTAGTCAATATAAACGAGAGAATTGCACAAGGTGCGGCCGACAGCTGGGACCAAGCAGCTCGAGCAGTATTTGTGTTTTTGAGGCGTGAGCACTGCAGAGTTTTTCTTGGAGATGATTTCGTTGTTGTTCAGAGGAGAGCAGGGTATTAACTGGGCGAGCTGTCGCCCGTCTAGCCCAGGCCAGATATCCAGCCCAGATACTAATTTTTTCAAGATGAAAATGGCTAGCCTAGCTATACGTTTTTTTGAGGAATACCCAGGCAAGGTCAACTTGTTATTCTCTGCCCGGCTGGTCTGCAAATCTTTCCTAGGAGGGATGCATTAGGCTTCACAGGAAAATGGGCTTTAAAAAATAATAAATGGGATGTAATTATAAAAACTGGGAAGTAACTATAAAAAAATGCACCAAACACGAAATTAGTTTATAAACTATTATTTATGGATTTTGAAAATCTTAAATTTTCATTGTTGTGCGTGCAATGTTTCGTTGGATTTCTACGTAATACAAATTTATATTTAATCTAACTAGAAATTTCGGGATAAAAATATTTCAGATCCCATCAAAATGTGGGAAATTTTATTGAATTCTGTCTTCAACGGTTGGTTGAAATTATTAATCGTTGTCCTAGCTAGAAAATGGGTTGTACTTTTAACAAACTGTAAATGGGCTGTTGTAAATTCCATTAGAATTCAAAAATGGGTTGTACATTCTTACAAAACGCAAATGGGCTATAAGTTCTCTGCCACACACTTGTGGGCCTACTAAGTGACGCGTCCTCTAAGAAAATAAGTTGACGCGTATGCAAGGCTTTGTCAACTTATTATAGTCAACACACGGTTCTAGCAGCAGTGGCCGTTGGATGTCTATCCAGGGATGTTGTGCTTCTTCTTCAATCTCGGATATTCTTAGCTTCGGCCGCCCAAAAAATGATTCCTCCCCCTGACATCTGGGGCGCACCGTTTCAGAGGCTGACCTGTGGGCCTACTAAGTTGGAGCGTACCAAGGGCTTTGTCAACTTAGTCAATATAAACGATTGTAGCTTCAGTGACCGTACAATGTCCATCCAACGGCCGTAGTGCTTCTTCAACCTCTCGTCTTCTTGGTTCAGCCGCCCAAAGCAGCGTCGGTCGTGCCGCCTGCTCCTGTCTCCCATGGCCGGCTGTGCTGCCGCGGAGGCCTCACCGCCCCCATACTACTCCCACTGCTGGCCAGGCCATCCCTCCACTCACCCACACCCCCTGTTATACTGCGGTGATGGCAGCCTCACACCGCAGCCAAACCAGTGAACCCTCATACTCCTCTCTGCGCGGGCTTCCACTGATGCGTCTTCCCCAGCTCCGCGTCGTCCCCTTCCTAGGCCTCACCGTCGTCCATCGCCCTGGTGCTCTCGGCACGGCATGGTCAACATGGTCAACGACCGACTTCCATCGGAAGATTACTGTACGTGGAGAGGCTAACAGTTGGGTCCATGGCGGCCGCAAGGAAGTGCCTCCTTATTACGTGCAAAATAATTATTTCTCCACCTGACAGCAGGGACCCACCAGACGGGCCACCTTATTTCACGAAAAAAACATTTCCCCCCTAACTGCTAGGACACACCGGACGGGCCATCGTATTTCGCGAAAAAACGTTCTCCCCGCTGTCAGCTTGGACCAACCAGAAGTGCCTCCTTATTACGCACAAAAAAATGAATACTCCCCCTGCTAGCTAGGACCCACCTTGGTGGGAGGTTGACTTGTGGGCCTACTAAATTGACCGGGACGGAGGGCTTTGTCAACTTAGTCAATATGAACGATTCTAGGTCCAGTGACCGTACGATGTCCATCCAACGGCCGTAGTGCTTCTTCAACCTCTGGTCTTCTTGCTCCAGCCGCCCAAAGCAGCGCCAGTCGTGCCGCCTGCTCCTGCCTCCCGTGGCCGGCTGTGCTGCCGCGGAGGCCTCACCGCCCCTACTATTCCCACTGCTGGCTAGGCCCTGAGGCGACGACAGCCTCACACCGCAGCCGAACGAGTGAACCCTCATACTCCTCTCCGCATGGGCATCCACTGCCGCGTCTTCATCGGCTCCGTGTCGTCCCCTTCCTAGGCCTCGCCGTCGTCCACCGCCCTGGTGCTCTCGGCGCGGCGTGGTCAACGTGGTCAAGGAATGACTTCCATCGGATGTGGACTGTACGTGGAGAGGCTGATAGCTGGGTCCACGGCCGCAGCAAGGAAGTGCCTCCTTATTACGCGGAAAATAATGATTCCTCCACCTGACAGTAGGGACCCACCGGACGGGCCACCGTATTTCACGAAAAAAATGTTTCCCCCTGACTGCTGGGACCCACCAGCTACACCTTCGCACGCAAGGAAGTGCGTCCGGGCAAAAAAAACGATTCGCCCCCCTGACTGCTGGGACCCACCAGCTACATCTTCGCACGCAAGGAAGTGCGTCCGAGCAAAAAAAACGATTCGCCCCCCTGACTGCTGGGACCAACCAGCTACATCTTCGCACGCAAGGAAGTGCGTCCGAGAAAAAAACAAAATGATTCCCCCATGACTGCTGGGACCCACCAGCTACATCTTCTCACGCAGGGAAGTGCGTCCAGGCAAAAAAAACGATTCGCCCCCCTGACTGCAGGGACCCACCAGCTACATCTTCGCACGCAAGGAAGTGCCTGACAGTCGGGACCCACCTGGTCGAAGCGTACGTAGCATTGTCATTCTGGTCGCGAACGTGTACGTACATATATACTGGTCAATATAGAGGCGCGCACGTGTCGTAGTAGAGGCGCGCACGTAGCATGTACACGTACGTACAGCGGCCAGGGTGCAAGAAAGAATATACGGCCATGTACGTACATACGGCAGGGTCTCGAATGCCTACTCGCGCATACGTACGGCCAGAGCTTGTGTACATGGCTGGGTCAGAACGGAGAAACAACGTCGTAGTCGTGTTCATGGGGAGCCAACCGGCTGGGTTGGAACGGAATGCGTCGTTGTGTTCATCGGGAGGGCTTGGACGGAACAGCCGATGGAAACGAGGCCTGGCGTACCGCAGAATGGAGGAAATGGCCTTGTGTTCGACCGGCCACATTTGGAACGGGGTCCTATTGATCGGGAGGGGTCTGGCGTACCGCAAAACGGAGGAAACGGACCTCCTACGGTCGAAACGGGGGTCATGTTGATCGAGAGGGGTGTGGCGTACCGCAAAATGGACGAAACGGACCTCCTACGGTCGAAACGGGGGTCCTGTTGATCGGGAGGGGTGTGGCGTACCGCAAAACGGACGAAACGACTTGTGTTGGAGCGCTATGGTCGAAATGGGGGTCCTGTTGATCGAGAGGGGTGTGGCGTACCGCAAAACAGGACTCCACGGGATACTGTTCATCTCCACCGTCGACCTCCTCTAGCCTCCACGGGCTACCGTCGACCTCCTCCAGCCTCCACGGGCTCCTGTTCATCCAGCCTCCACCGCGCGCTACTCCACCGGCTATTGTTCAACCACCCCTCCACGGGCACCCCTCCACCGTCTACTGTTCATCCAGCCCTCCACACTACGGGGTCCTGTTCATCCAGAGGCAAC
>NC_041391.1:490580012-490608449 GCF_002162155.2 Triticum dicoccoides
CTTCAGTTAGCAGCAGTAGCGAAGGAATCGCTCGATCGGGTTAAGTTAACAGCCATCAATCGATCGCTCGGGTTCAGTAACGCGTAGCCTGCAGTGCAATCGCTCGGGTTCAGTTAGAGCCCAACGCCTCGCTCGGGTTCAGTTAGAGCCAATGCCTCGCACACACGCGCGTACGTGTACGAGAGAAACACGCATTGCTCGGCCCCCGACCTCCCACCGTAACTGGGAACTCCGTGAAATTTTCCTCGCCCTCGCTTCTACCATGGTTTTTTCCCTCATGGACGGCCCAAAGAATGTCATGAAGCTGCGTCTTCGGCCCGCCCAGGACGAAAAGCCCATTTTCTGTCATGATTTTTTGTCATAAAAGTAGGAGCCCACCACATCTATGATGATACCGGGTTTTGTCACAATTATCGTCATAGAAGTGTCATATGTATGACAGAAAAAAATTTCGTTCGGCCCAAAATGTCACGGATGTGTCTTTTTTTGTAGTGAATTCTTGGTGATGACCGCAGTTTGAGGAGTTCATGTATTCACCATGTGTTAATGCTTTGGTCCGGTACTCTATTAAAAGGAGGCCTTAATATCCCTTTGTTTCCACTAGGACCCCGCTGCCACGGGAGGGTAGGACAAAAGATGTCATGCAAGTTCTTTTCCATAAGCACGTATGACTATATTCAGAATACATGCCTACATTACATTGATGAACTGGAGCTAGTTCTGTGTCACCCTATGTTATAACTATTACATGAGGAATAGCATCCGACATAATTATCCATCACTGATCCAATGCCTACGAGCTTTTCACATATTGTGCTTTGCTTATTTACTTTATCGATGATATTGTTACAATCACTACAAAACTGCTATCGTTACTTTTACCACTGTTACCATTACTATCATACTACTTTGCTACTAAATACCTTGCTGCAGATACTAAGTTATACAGGTGTGGTTGAATTGACAACTCAACTGCTAATACTTGAGAATATTCTTTGGCTCCCCTTGTGTCGAATCAATAAATTTGGGTTGAATACTCTACCCTCGAAAACTGTTGTGATCCCTTATACTTGTGGGTTATCAATATCTGGTGATTGTTCGCCACGAGCTCAATCCTGGCAAATCCCACATAACCGTTAGATTTCAATCCGATGGTGGCCTGTTTTTAAGCCATAGTATTTGACAAAACCGCCACCCTTACACACATACTGTAACTGCGTCACGGGCATTTGCAACTGCCATGTCTCCCAGCGAACGTTTGCTAGGGATTGGAGTTAGCACCGATGGCGGTTCATAGTCGCTCCATGCTTGGGCATTGAACTTTGTAACTATTTTAGATTAGAATATACTACTCCTCCAGTCCTACTCCACTACTACTCTACTCAAGCAAGTTAGGGCATAGTAGTAGGTATTGTAGGGAGTACCAGTACTGTGATCACTCAAGCAAGTTGTCTGGCATCGATATGACCCTATGATGCTGGTATGTGTCTCGTAAGTCAAGCGGTGTGCTATAGTCATCATCAACTATCCACTTCCCGCAGCACATATTCGCTTCTCCATCTTTGTCCGCACATAATCTCGTCCAATCTTCCATCCCCACTAAGGCGCCTCCCCCCCCCCCTCGTCCAAAACCCAAGAACTAACAATGGAAGAACCGAGCAGCGTCCTCCGAAAGAGTGGCTGGAATTCGCTCCCCACAGAGGTAGTCAAGCTCATTGTTTCGCATGTGGACAGTCTCAGTACCATGCCGCTCGCCGCCTGCTCGTCGGGGTTGTACCATTTACTCAAAGCCCTCAGGCCGGAGATTTTTAAGCCAGCTCCTTGCTTGCTGATGCCGCCTGATCTTTAGAAATGGCGTGTCACGTAGCATTACAATCATAGGGTGGCGAGCATCAACCCCCTTGACGGTGATCCGATCCCCGTCACGCTCAACTACATTAACGGTATGTACTGGGTCGGCATGAACACGTCTTGGATGGTGCTCGTCGACGGTCGCGGCAACTGGATGCTCGTGGAGGTCTACACCCGGTGATTGATCCCCCTTCCTTTGATTAACACTGCACTGCTTTGGTACCGTGGCCCAGAATACTCGAAATCTTACAGTAGCCAACATGATACCAAGTTTGATTTGCTCAAGGTTGTAATCTGCCAAGTGCCCACAAGATCTGCGAATTATAAAGACTTCAGGATAATTGTGTTATTCAACCGTGGTCTCACCTATCTGACAGGTCACTGCGGTAAGTGGATAAATCTGCACGTCCATCGCAGGATCATACATCCTCCATGGTTCTCTAATGCCATTGAACACAAGGGCTTCATTTACACTATCGACTCCTTCTATGGCTGGACGTATTGCTGGCCTACTCCAGTCATCGATACAAATGGTTGTTACAGCAGTATGTTACTTTCCTATAATATCATGATGGCTTGCTTATATTACTATCAACATTTACTGAAAAAATATGCATGCTCATAACATGTTGTTCTTAAGATTGACTACATTAAGAGCCCTTTTATATTTGACTCCAACTTGATATGATGTTGTAGGCCGCCTGGTGTCCCGACCCTTCCTAATCCCAGAACCTTTCAAAGAAAAGCGCCATGGAAGTTGCAGGTGGTTCCTGGCTCGATCAGACGACGGCGAACGATTGATGATCGTTCGCACATACCGGACGTGTTGTTTCACGGAATACAATCACAGTCACTGCAAGTTCTTTGAGCGGGATCCTAGCTTCTTTGGGCCTTCAGGAATTTTTGGCCGGAGGCTGGTAAGTAGCCTTGGTACATGCTCTCTGTTTCTCGGACTAATTTATCCGATTAACCAGGAGATAACCGATGACAAGGATCATGATGGCAGCGCAATTTCGTTCAGCAGGCAAAATTGTGTGTACATAGCGTACCATGCGTCTCTGCATGCACCATACACTAATATGTGCCGCCATGCTCTGCAGCCCAAAGTAGGAGAGAGGGTCGCAAGTATCAGACTCGACCTACTGGCTTAGACTTCGACCTACTGGATGGAGTTTCCCCCGTCAGGCACCCATCTGGTTCAAGCCATCAGCCAATCTCTAGAGCTTAATAAATAGTAACGTCTAACTGAGCCAGTTAGTTAGATGCGTACACTTGGTGTAGTAGGATCTTTATTTAGTTTGATGCATACACTTGTTCTTTGTTGGTAGCCCTTTTGTAATGATGGCTGATGTTTGGTTTGGAAGAGAGAGTTGCGTCTTTACTCTTCTGGCCTGCTTACTGCTACTATTGCACCCCTAGGCCTGGTTTGCTGTTGCCGCTGTTTTCAATATACAATCAGTAGTATATTTCGTCTGTTGGTTGAATAAATGTGTTGTTAGAATGACAAAAACAATGTTTTGGAAGTCGTTGCACGACCCGGTCCTTTAGTGCCCCGTACCGTACGTAGCGCATACTATTTTTGGTACGAAACACATTTTCCACTTGTTGATAGAATGCAGCCTACTGATAAAGGCCCAATAGAGGAGCCCATAATTAACTAGAAGGGGGGCTCTCACATGAATCCATCCCAGGTACATGCTCATGTTCCCCTAAACATAAATAAGTAAATAAATAAATAAAGCTAAATGCTCATGCACCAGTTCTTTAAATTCATGGTTTAACAAGAGGATATTATTTCCGATGAGTGTCGTTATATTCAGTCAATATTATTCTTAGGCAAATATAGCGACCAGTCTTCTATCTCCCACCATTTTCTTCCTGCAACCATCGGACCCATGCAAATCATAGTCAATGTCGTAAATAGTTCCGGTCCATTTTTATTTTTTAGTAAGAATGTCCAACCCAGCCCAGCACATTGGCGAAAGCACTTTATCCTCCGCCTTGGTGCCTCGCCGCGGCGCCGCCGTCCGGCCCTGTCAACATAGTGAATCGGGAGAGGACTGTAGTTGTGAGTATGACAGTACAGACCCACCAGGTCCACTCCCGAACACAAGCAAGCGCCTCTTTTACTACTCAGATGCACCCCTTGTTTTTTTACTCTAATCCACCCTGCTAATATCTGGGACCCACATTTTGAATTAACGTATCTATGCTACTACATAGTGTATCAGTTTTGAATTAGACCTAGAGCATCAATCTGTCACGCCCAATATGCGACCCTATCCAAAAGGAACTCGAAGGTCCCACCAAGGATAGACCCGCATATTGAAACTCTTTTGCAAGGTGGATATCATTACATCAACATTACATAATAGATAGGGATACATACAAAAGGCATACAATGCCACATGAATACAACATCACCATACATCAGAGCACCATCCGACTACGGATGAAACACAAACAGAAACTCAAACGACATCCACCCTGCTAGCCTAGGCTGCTGACCTAGAACCTATCCCCTGATCGAAGAAGAAGCAGAAGAAGAACTCCAAAACAAGCAAACATCACTCTCGCGTCATGATCATCGCAAAACCTGCACCTGCAACTGTTGTTGTAGTAATCTGTGAGCCACGAGGACTCAGCAATCCCATTACCATGGGTATCAAGACTAGCAAAGCTTAATGGGAAAGGAAGGGGTAAAGTGGTGAGGTTGCAGCAGCGACTAAGCATATATGGTGGCTAACATACGCAAATAAGAGCGAGAAGAGAGCAAACGGAACGGTCGTGAAGCTAGCAATGATCAAGAGGTGATCCTGAACACCTACTTACGTCAAACATAACCCAAAACCATGTTCACTTCCCGGACTACACCGAAAAGAGACCATCACGGCTACACACGCGGTTGATGCATTTTAATTCGGATCTGGTGTCAAGTTATCTACAACTGGACATTAACAAATTCCCATCTGGCACATAACCGTGGGCACGGCTTTCGAAAGTTTATACCCTGCAGGGTGTCCCAACTTAGCCCGTGATAAGCTCTCGCGATCAACGAAGGATATACCTTCTCCCAGGAAGACCCAATCAATCTCGGAATCCCGATTTACAAGACATTTCGACAATGGTAAAACAAAACCAGCAAGACCGCCCGGATGTGCCGACAAATCCCGATAGGAGCTGCACATATCTCGTTCTCAGGGCACACCGGATAAGCTAAGCGTATAGGTACCGACGTAATCCAAGTTGCCAAGGAATGGTCCTACACAGTGCTCACCAATACTCGGAGGAGCACTAGCCCGGGGGTGTAAAATAAAGATGACCCTCGGGCTCCGGAAACCCAAGGGAAAAAGGGCTAGGTGAGGCAAATGGTAAAACCAAGGTTGGGCCTTGCTGGAGGAGTTTTATTCAAAGCGAACTGTCAAGGGGGTCCCATAAATCACCCAACCACGTAAGGAACGCAAAATCCGGGAACATAACACCGGTATGACGGAAACTAGGGCGGTAAGAGTGGAACAAAACACCAGGCATAAGGTCGAGTCTTCCACCCTTTACCAAGTATATAGATGCATTAATAATATAAGAGATATTGTGATATCCCAACATAATCCTGTCCACCATGGAGCAATCTTCAACTTTACCTGCAACTAACAACGCTATAAGAGGGGCTGAGTAAAGTGGTAACATAGCCAAGCAATGGTTCGCTAGGAAGGGTGAAAATGTTAGACGCTGACATGGCAATTTGGGAGGCTTGAAGAGCAAAAGATAGGTAGCGCAGCAAAGCGATAGAACGAAGCAACTAGCATAGCAATGATAGTAGTGAGATCCAAGTTGACGGTCATCTTGCCTGAAATCCCGCAAGGAATAAGAACGAGTCCATGAAGAAGATGAAGCCACGAAGACGAACCAAGCATAGACGAACGAATCCTCACGATCGCAACGAAACAGGAACTATCGAGAAGAAGCACACAACATAGTAAACAAACCACATATAAACAAGACATGATTGACAACCAAGCATGATGCATGACAAAGCTAGATGAGGCTACTCATGGCAAGAGATGATGCAAACAAGAACAACACATTAAAGCAAGTTTAAATGAGGTCGGGAACAACAAACAATTCCGGTAAGTCCTCATATGCAAATTTCGAAATTGGTCCAGATCTGAATAAACCTTATGTTCAAGTTGTTAAACAGCAAGTTAAGAGCACCAAGAGAATCTACACGAAATTCTAGTCAAGTTACATATAAAGTTCATTAGATTTGGAGCTACGGCCTAGAAGATATGAGCAAAACAAGTTAAACGTGGCATTGATGCTAGATGCATCCAACCATCAAGAAAACACCTCAAAACAAGGATGCAACATGATAATATGAAACTTCATGCAAAAACAAGCAAGTTTCATATAGAGCACACTCAAAACGGAGCAACGGTTCAACACATACACTCTATACAAGTTTAAAGGACAAGCTGTCCAAAACAGCAACTAAGCATCTAGCAAGCATCAAAACAACATGCTACAGTACCATAATATGAAAACAAAAGGCATGGACATGAAGTACATGTACAGCATAACAAAACATGAACACTGAGCTATCTCCAGAAATCACTATAACATGCTCAAAAGGACATGGCAAGATTGCAAATAATAACAGTTTACAGACTTAGCAGAAATAACATCAGGTTGCAATGTTTAGAGCTATCAAACATCATTCTACAGGAACTTATCATGGAAACCAAAGGCATGGCATGATACTACTAAATGCGTAGAACAAAAGTCCTTTACTGACCATGAGCCAAAAGGGCACAGAAAATATGATGGCACCCATGTAAACATAGCAAGTGATATGACAGATTCATACATGGCAGGAACAACACTAAGTAGGCATGTTGGTGAGCTTGTACCTCTCACCACAGAGCAATACATGGCATGTCAAGGCAACCAACAGTAATAATACATGTTTATGAAACTAAGAAGGGCAATAGCATGGTCATAGGATGCATGGATCACTAGCAAAACACATGGAAAAACTGAACTTAATGTTAATAGGCTGACATCAACATTATTTAGCAATTTTGGAGCCAGATTACAACAAGCTACAGCAGGCGGTAAATTCAACAAGAGGCATGGATGGATAGATCATGACATGTATAACAAAACATCCTTAGTGAACATCTCCATATTATGCATATAATGACTTGTAGCAGCAGGTTTACATAGCATCACGAGATAACAGATTCAGCCTAGCAAAACAGCAACAACAAGTACCCTACTTCACGAGCTCGATGCAATCACTACAAGACCCAAAAAAATACACGGATTGCACCACTGTAAAGATGGCATGATGTAGAACAAAACACATGTAGAGCTCATGCCCATAGGATGCACACATCAAATGCAACAAAAATGACAAATCACCAAGTTATAACAGTTTCAGCAGATTAACATCATATAGCACTCTTGCAACGATGATTAGGGCATCAAGACGAACTCAAACAAACATGGAACAATGGAACAAAATGAATAGCATCTCCCAATGAACATTTTGATATATTACACGCACGAAATGGATCAGTATGCACGGAGTTATGATGCGTTGAACAGGGCATGAAAATGCAAATATTTTGGGACTTGAGGAAATTTCGGGGTCAACCTCGAGTTCGGACGGAAGTCGATGCGGCGGCGGATCTTGCCGGAGACGAGGCAGAGGCGGCGCGGGGAGGCGCTCCGGCGAGCCCGCGGGGCGCTGGCGAGGCGGAGGAAGGCGAGGGAGAGCTCCCTCCGGCCGGATCTCGCCGGATCCGGGCCGGAGCGGACGCGGGGCGGCGCGGCAGGACGACCGACGACGGGAGGTCGGGCGGCGCGGGCGGAGGAGATCCGGCGGCGGGGCGGAGGACGCGGCAGGGCGCTGGCGGGGCGCGGGGCGCTCGACGGGGCGCCCTGCTGGTCGGCGCCGGACGGTGGCGCGAGGCACCGGCGCGGGGGAGCGGGGCGCTGGCCGGTGCGCGGCGAGCGGCGGTGGAGAACCGGGCCTGCGGGGCGCCTCCGGTGGGTCACCGGCGGGAGCGAGGCGGCCGCGGGGCAAAGCGGGCTGGGTGGCGGCGAGATCCGGGCTCGCGCGGGCCCTGCTTGGGCCTGGGCAGGCCGCGCGGCGAAGGGGAGCCGGCGGGCTGAGGTTGCGGCGTGCGGTTGGTTGGGGAGGCGGCGGTGATGACGTGGCGCGATGGAATTGGTTCGGGTGAGGTGGCTGCGGGCGGCGGTGGACGGGTCCGACGCGGAGGCGGACATGTCCGGCGGCGCGGAGGGGAATTGATCTAGGGTTAGACCGAGAATTTCGGGGGAGAAGACATATATATAGGTTCTGGGAGCTAGGAGAGTCCAAATGAGGAGCGGTTTTCGGCCACGCGATCATGATCGAACGACCGAGAGCATGGAGGGGGTTAGGATGGGTTTTGGGCCTCTTTGGAGGGCTGTTGGGCTGCAACACAAAGAGGGCTATTACCGTTACCCGGATAATTGTTGGAGTATCAAGCGGACTCCAAATGGCACGAAACTTGACAGACGGTCTATCGGTGGTATACCAAGGCCTCTTGGCAAACGTCGGGCCATTCCTAGAAAATTTAACACCCGCTCACGAAAAGAGACAAGAAGGGGACGCCGGATGACATAGGAGTGCTAGATTGCAAAACGGACAATGGGGAAAATGCTCGGATGCATGAAACGAACACGTATGCAAAATGAGATGCACATGATGACATGGCAATATGCAACACGCAAGAAAATGACATGGCAATGACGGCGAATAACTGGCAAACACCTGGCGCATTGGATCCGGGGCGTTACACAATCATAGCCGTTGATCACCTAAATCCAATGGCTGAGATCATCAGGATTAGCATGAACAGTAGACTCCTAGTACTTTTGTTGTCTTCTGGAACAATCACGTGGCCCTTCCAGAAAAAGGAAGAAGCCCATATCTGCTACTTGAGTGCATGGAAATTTGAGCCCAAGCGAGGTTGTTTGAGAGGAAAATTGGGAGGAAGAGAACATAAAGTAACATGCAGTTCTAGCTGTGCAAAAAAAACATACAGCTTCTTGTACCTTTATAATACTAATTAATTACAATTAATTAATATTTGCATTCATACATTGCTATATTTTTCCTTTTGCCTTTAATCTATTTGCAAATCTATGGTTTCTTATAAAATCACTCTGTTAAATTAAGACGTGCATTGCACGTGTATACATACTAGTAGTCAATTAACGACAGAATTGCACAACTTTTTTTTGAGTAGTAATTTGGAGGAGCAGGCTATAAACTGGGTAGTGCGGTCTGTGTGACCCGTCTAACAACATGACCAGCCCAACAGTTTTTTCTTTGGGAAAATAGGTAGCCCAGTATTTCTTTTTGAAGAATATTCAAGCTAGGCCTATTTGTTTTCTCTGACTTACTAGGCTGCAAATCTTTCAAGAGGAGGAGGGATGCATTCCGGCCTGGCCAAAGAGTATGGTTAGTGCCTGTTAAAAGTAATATCAAAGGGGTTGAAAATTCCAAAAAAACTATAGCAAATGGGAAATTAGTTTCTTTTTTTGTTTTTATTCTTCAATGATCTTTTATATTTCATTGGATTTAACATGACATAGTACTAATTTATTTTTAAATTTTTTTTAGTATGGCTACTAATATTTGGATTAAGAGATATTTTGTTCCCTAGCAAAAATTTGTGAATTTTCAAAATTTTGCACATATTTAGTTCAATTTTTTAACCCTGGTACTCACCAAAAAATGGGCAGCAATTCTAAAAATGGAAAATTGGTTGCAATAAATTTGCATATGAATTAGAAAATGAGTAAAAATTATAAAAATAATAGCAAATGGGTTGTACACACCACAGATTTCGAGGCTGACTTGTTTACGCAATGCTTTGTCAGCCAACACACGATTCTAGCAGCAGTGAATGTTGGATGTCCATCCAACAGCCGACGTGCTTCTTCAATCTTTGATCTTCCTCCTCCAGCCGCCTAAACTAGCGCCAGTGGAACTGCCTGCTCCCACCTCTTGTGGCCCACTGTGATGTCGCGGAGGCTTCACCGGCCCACCCTACTCCCTCCGCTGGCCTGGCCGCACGCAATCAACTGCCTCCTTATTACGCGAAAAAATGATTCCTCCCACTGACACCTGGGGCGCACCAGTTGGGAGGCTGACATGTGGGCCTACTAAGTTGATGCGTACATAGGGCTTGTCAACTTAGTCAATAAACAATTCTAGCAGCAGTGACCGTTGGATTTGAATTGAACGGTCCTCCTGCTTCTTCAATCACTGCTCTTCTTGCACCAGCCGCCCAAACCAGCGCCGGTGAGACCGCCTACTCCTGCCTCCCATGGCCGGCTGTGCTGCCGCGGAAGCCTCACCACCCCCTACTACTCCCACCACTGGCAAGGCCATGCGACAACGGCAACCTCACACCGCAGCCAAACTAGTGAACCCTTGTACTCCTCTTCGTGTGGGCATCCACTGTCGCGTCTTCCCCGGCTCCGTGTTGTCCCCTTCCTAGGCCTCGCCGTCGTCCACCGCCCTGGTGCTCTCGGTGCGGTGTGGTCAACGTGGTTAAGGAACGACTTCCATCGGAAGAGTATTGTACGTGGAGAGGCTGACAGCTGGGTCCACGGCTGCAGCAAGGAAGCGCTTCCTTATTACGCGGAAAATAATGATTCCTCCACATGACATCAGGGACCCACCGGACGGGACACCATATTTTGCGAAAAAATGTTTCCCCCTTACTACTGGGACCCACCAGCTACATCTTTGCATGAAAGGAAGTGCGTCCATATTACGGGCAAAAAAATGATTCACCCCCTGACTGTTGGGACCCACCAGCTACATCTTTGCACGCAAGGAAGTGCCTGACAGTCGAGACCCACTCCGTCGAAGCATACGTAGCGTTGTCATTCTAGTCGCAAACGTGTACGTACATACTAGTCGATGTAGAGGCGCGCACGTGTCGTAGTAAAGGCGTGCACATGTGGTAGTAGAGGCGCGCACGTAGCATGTACACGTATGTACAACGGCCAGGGTGCAAGAAATAAAATATGGTCACATACATACATACGGGCGGGGTCACGAACGCCTACTCGCGCATACGTACGGCCAGGGCTCATGTACATGGCTAGGTCGGAATGGAGAAGTTGCGCCGTCATCGTGTTCATGGGGAGGCAATGGAATGCGTCTTGTTCATCAAGAGGCAACGGAACGCGTGCTATTCATCGGGAGCCAACCGGCTTGGACGGACAGCCGATGGAAACGAGGCCTGGCTTACCGCGGAATGGAGGAAACGACCTTGTGTTCGACTAGCCACTATGGAAACGGGATCCTGTTCATCGGGAAGGGTCTGGCGTACCGCAAAATGGAGGAAACGGACCTCCTACGGTGGAAACAGGGTCCTGTTGATCGGGAGGGGTGTGGCGTACCGCAAAATGGAGGAAACAGACTTGTGTTGGAGCGCTACGGTCGAAACGGGGGTCCTGTTCATTGGGTGGGGTGTGGCGTACCGCAAAACGGGACTCCACGGGATACTATTCATCTCCATCGTCGATCTCCTCCAGCCTCCATGGGCTACTGTTGATCCACCATCGACCTCCTCCAGCCTCCATCTGCGACTGTTCATCCACGGGCTCCTGTTCATCCAGCCTCCACCGCTCCAACACCAGCTACTGTTCAGCCAGCCCTCTCCATGGGGTCCTGTTCAACCACCCCTCCACTGGCTACTGTTCATCCAGCCCTCCACCGGCTACTGTTCAACCAGCCCTCCACGGGGTCCTGTTCATCCAGCCCTCCACGGGGTCCTGTTCATCCACTGGCTCATTCGATCGGGGTGCTGTTCATCCAGTAGCAACGGCCTCTACTACCACGGGGTCCTGTTCATCCAACCCCCACCAGGGACTGTTCATCCAAACCCTCTCAACAACACTCACTGTTCATCTAGGGAAGGAGGCAGCAGTGTTCGATCGGCTTCAGTTAGTAGCTGTAGCGAAGGAATCACTCAGGTTCAGTTAACAGCAAGAGATCGACCGATTGCTCGTGTTCAGTAACGCGTAGCCTGTAGTGCAATCGCTCGGGTTCATTTAGAGCCCAACGCCTTGCCCGGGTTCAGTTTTAGAGCCCAACGCCTCGCACACACGCGCGTACATACGAGAGAAATGTGCATCGGTCGGCCGCCGACCACCCACCGTAACCAGGAACTCCCCGATATTTTCCTCGCCCTTGCTTCTACCATGGTTTTTCCCGTCATGGACGGCCCAAAGAATGTCATGCAGCTGCGTTTCCGGCCCGCCCAGGATGAAAAGCCCATTTTCTGTCATGATTTTTCATCATACAAGTAGGACCCCGCCACATATATGAAGATACCGGGTTTTATCACAATTATCGTCATAGAAGTGTCATAAGTATGACAAAAAAAATTAGTTCGAACCAAAATGTCACGGATGTTTCTTTTTTTGTAGTGTATATGATTCACGCTCGACCTTTCGGTCTCAGTGTTCCAAGGCCATATCTACATATGCTAGGCTCATCAAGTTTAACCCGAGTATTCTGTGTGTGCAAAACTGGCTTGCACCCGTTGTATGTGAACGTAGAGCTTATCACACCCGATCATCACGTGGTGTCTCAGCACGACGAACTTTCGCAATGGTGCATACTCAGGGAGAACACTTGTACCTTGAAATTTAGTGAGAGATCATCTTATAATGCTACTGTCGAACTAAGCAAAATAAGATGCATAAAGGATAAACATCACATGCAATCAATATAGGTGATATGATATGGCCATCATCATCTTGTGCCTTTGATCTCCATCTCCAAAGCACCGTCATGATCACCATCGTCACCAGCGTGACACCTTGATCTCCATCGTAGTATCGTTGTCGTCTCGCCAACTATTGCTTCTACGACTATCGCTACCGCTTAGTGATAAAGTAAAGCAATTACATGGCGATTGCATTTCAAACAATAAAGCGACAACCATATGGCTCCTGCCAGTTGCCGATAACTCTGTTACAAAAAATGATCATCTCATACAATAAAATTTAGCATCATGTCTTGACCATATCACATCACAACATGCCCTATAAAAACAAGTTAGACATCCTCTACTTTGTTGTCACAAGTTTTACGTGGCTGCTATGGGCTGAGCAAGAACCGTTCTTACCTACGCATCAAAACCACAACGATTTTTCATCAAGTATGTGCTGTTTTAACCTTCAACAAGGACCGGGCATAGCCACACTCGATTCAACTAAAGTTGGAGAGACTAACACCCGCCAGCCACCTATGCACGAAGCACATCGGTAGAACCAGTCTCGCATAAGCGTACACGTAATGTCGGTCCGGGCCGCTTCATCCAACAATATCGCCGAATCAAAGTATGACATGCTGGTAAGTGTCGGTCGCAAAACCGGCGGATCTCGGGTAGGGCGTCCCGAATTGTGCGTCTAAGGTCGATAGTAATGGGAGACAGGGGACACGATGTTTACCCAGGTTCGGGCCCTCTCTATGGAGGTAATACCCTACTTCCTACTTGATTGATCTTGATGAATATGAGTATTACAAGAGTTGATCTACCACAAGATCGTAATGGCTAAACCCTAGAAGTCTAGCCTCAATGGTTATGATGATTGTCGCTATGGACTAAACCCTTCGATTTATATAGACACCGGAGGGGACTAGGGTTGTACAAAGTCGGTTATAGAGAAAGCAATCTTCATATCAGAATGCCAGGCTTGCCATCCACGCCAAAGAGAGTCCCATCCGGACACGGGAGAGAGTCTTCTGTCTTGTATCTTCATGGCCCATCAGTCCGGCCCATGTCCAACAGGCCAGACGCTCGAGGACCCCTTAATCTAGGACTCTCTCAATAGCCCCTGAACCATGCTTCAATGAAGAGGTGTCCGGCACCCAGATTGTCTTCGGCATTGCAAGGCGGGTTCCTCCTCCGAATACTCCAAAATAGCCTTTGAACACACAAAAATGTGTCCGGCCCTGCAAGACAAGTACCACACACACACACGTAGAGAGTATAATATTTCATGAGTCCAATCTGCTGACAACTTTTTTGTAGCGTGACATCACGCCCTAACCCGGCCATTATTTCGAACCATTTTTTAGCCTCCCGTTCCACGTTTCAAGATGCGGTTTTATTGGCACGTCTTGTCGAAGCAGAGATCGTGTCCTCTTATTGTGGGATTCTCATTAATACGGGCGTGGGTAACCCAACTGTTCTGTTGGCATGATCCCTTGGGAATAGGAAGGTTTTAAGGCCTACGAGGAGGCGTTTGATATTCATCGCCTTTATAAAGGGGCACAAACCCGTCTTTCTCCTCTACACCTACTTCTTCCTCAACCTTTCCAATCTCGAGTTCCAGCACCCGGGTTTCAACTTAATTGCTCCGAGTCTCCCAGTCATGTCCGAACCCAGCCTTCAAGGCCGGTGGGTGGCCTCCTCTGTCACAGAGGAGGATACCGCGAAGCTCTGGGCGGCTAAATACCTGACCGCGGAAATCCTCCACAGGCTCCCTGCTAAGGGGCAGGTTATTCCTACTCCCAGATCCGGCGAGAGGGTCGTATTCATCTCCCACTTCCTCTAGGGGCTAGGGTTCACTCTCCATCCCTTCGTGCGCCGACTCATGTTCTATTACAGGCTAGATTTTCACGATCTAGCTCCGGACTCCTTCCTTCACATCTCAGCGTTCATTGTCATGTGCGAGGCCTTTCTCTGCATTCCCCCACACTTCGGCTTATGGCTCAAGACCTTTAATGTGAAGCCGAAGGTAATCAAGGGGAAGCAAGCGGAGTGTGGTGGTGCTACGGTGAGCAAGCTCACCAATACTCTTTGGCCAAAAGGCGCTTTCACGGAAAATTCCAACCTATGGCAGCGGGAGTGGTTTTACATCACTAAACCCCGTGGTACCAAGTGGGCAGCTACACCTGCGTTCCGATCTGGCCCTCCATTACAGCTCGCATCATGGATTAATAAGGGGATGGACTGGGGATCAATTGACGAAGTGCAGACGCTACAAAGCCGCATCCGGAGCCTCCTCAAAAAGGACAGTGGCCTCATCAATGTAATCTAGGTAATGCTAGTCCGTCGGGTCCCCTCTGCATGTGGGAGTTCAATCCGTAAGGACCACAGACCCTTCAGCACTTCTTCGACACGACACAATCCGTAAGGAATGTGGAAGTTATTCTTTAGGACACAAAAACAATGGCCGAATACCATCATAGACATTAGCCTCGACTGCAACCATCCGGATACCTCGGTAAGCTTCGACCCCTTAACACAGTTTAGTTAAATATCCCATAATAATATACCGAGAAAACAATCTTCGAACAGGGCTGGATAAAGAAGGCGGAACGAATCAGGTGTTCGGCCTTTCTTCCTGAAAACTCAGTTGATCCTGTGTTAATAAGGATGCTGGCTCCGGCGCCATATCAAGTGCCGGTGGAGGAGGACAAGGAGAAGGGCAGGAAGGCCAAGGCTGGTCTCCATTCTAAAGGTACACCAGACACTATGTCCGGGGAGATTGGAGCTCCCTCTTCCGAACACAAAAGAGAAGGAGAAGCTGACATCCCTTCCCCCCATGGGAATAAAAGGATCGCCTCCGAAGATTTGGAGGTAAAGGCTCCTAAACGAGGGAAGATGTCCCTGTCAAGCAGTTTGGGCTCGGAATACGATGTTGCCGTGCAGTTCCTCCGTAAGGACAAGCCCTTTGCCGAATCGTAAGTGAACAAGGGTGTCCTAAACACATCCCGTTCGTTTTTGTTACAAGGATAACGTCTAAAGTATATGTTTGCAGTCCAGCATGCAGTCTTCCTCAACAGTCCTCCTCCTTGGGGGATCTTCTTCCGGAGATGATGGAAAGCGAGATGCCTCCATAGACCTCTTCGCCTAATAGGGCGAACGACTTCGAGTTGTCGTCCCAGAGGATCTCTCCTGATCAATAAGTGGTGCGAGGGACAATGAAGACCACGCCCGAAGGTGATACTTTGGTAGTCCAGGGTCCGGGGCATGCGGCCTCTTCGGGGACCAACAATAAAGGCCCCGGACTATCCGGCTTATAGCCGGAGATGACTCTAGGGTTGAATAAACATATCCCTTCGAAGGGAGTCCGTACTCCCACAGCCACTTCCAGGAATCTGGAGGTGCCGGATACATTGATGGACATGTTGCAACACGCGTCCATCTCAGAGGAACATTGTACCTTAATGGGTACGGTAGTTGAGAGGATTTTGTCCGCGAGAAACAGATTGAATGAAGCTTTCACGGGCCTGCTAAGAGGCTTCGAGGTATGCAATGTAATATCTTCAATTGCATTTTTCGTGCAAAATACACCTGTGTATAGATAGTAGCCCCTGAGACTCTGGTTGGCGTCCAAAGGGAGGCGATTAGAGGATCAAAGAAGATATGCCCAGGAAATAATCTAATTAATTGGAACATAGGCTGTTACATCCATGGCGACTGCCCATGCTACAGAGGTTGTCGTCTGAAGCAGAAACTTGATGTGGCAGATGATGACATCACGCTTATTAACAGGCGGCTCGACGAGGCGCAAGGTATGTTTTGAGGCAGTCAGTATATGTATGTATAATAATATGAGCACGAAGCTGAGAATTATATACTAAGATATGCACAACTGCAGATAGTGCTGCTGCGGTTGAGACCCTTCGGGCTGAGCTCGCCCGGGCCAAGGAGCAAGCCAAAATGAGTAATGCGGCTGCCAAGAAGGCAGCTGCTGAGTTAAAGGCGAATAGGCTACTTGGCGCCAGTGCGAGGAGAGAATATCTACCCTGGCGCGTGAGCTAAAGGATGCCACTGTCCAACGCAAATTCCTCGAGAAGGATAATAAAGCCAAAACGGCTGATCGCAGCAAGGCCTTACAAGAGGCGAGAGAAACACGGTCCGAGTCTAGAGCAACTTGGGAGGGGATCCGGCAAGCTGGGGAGATAGCGGCCAGTAAGCCCTTCTTGTTACATACTAAATTCGGCACTCAAAAGTATGCCCCGCTTAATCAAATGTGGAGTTCTCCAGACGCATTCTTGGACTTGCCGAAGAGTGTCTCCGATGCAGCACAGTTTTTCCAAGTGCAAGAAGGACGTGAAACGGAGAAGCTTCTCTGGTCACAATTCAGCATGCCAAATAGTCCGCTATTGCTTAACGAACAGATGGCCCAGTGGGCCGAGATCCACAAGATATCCGGGTCTGCCATGAAGGATGTCGTGGTTCGGCTGTGGCCGAATGAGCCAGTTCCGAATAGTTATTTTGGTTTGGTGCAGCGGCTTGTTGATGCGATGCCACGTATCGACGCTGTTAAGAGATCAACGTGCATTGAAGGTGCACGGATGGCCCTTGCCCGCGTTAAGACATTCTGGGCAAAGATGAAGGCCACCGATATTGTAGCAAGGAGCCCACCCGGGGGCAAGGGCTATCACACGCCGGAGCATTATTTTGAGGATGTCCTAGAAGGCGCCCGCTTGATAGAGGGTCAGTGCTCGAAGGATATGATATTCGAGTGAATGTATCGAAATTGTAAAAACAATATTATGATATTTTATAGGCTATGCTTTTTGCCTGAAAGTTTTTGGTTCCTCCTGTGCGGCCGTTATTTTGTATAATCTGAAAGTTTACCAGTCGTCAGCTTCAGCCCCCTCGCATATAATAGGGGGGTGTTCGGAAAAGCACTTGATCACTCTTGACCCAACGTCTTGGTCTGTGAAGGAGGTGTCAATGCAGCGAACTAGGCAATCAAACTATAGGGCTTTAACACTTTCACTTAGCCATAGGAGTTTGACGATGGGTCTACGATATAGCCCCTGGTATGTACGCGCTTATCCGAATATGGTGCGTTACATAGGTGACCAGAAGAATGGTCCTTTGTGTAATACGGAAGGACTCGCGAAAGATTCTGATAAGTCACCGAGTGGTTGACCAGCTCTCGCCGCATCATGACAGCCAGTTTTCGGCTTTCTCTACTGAGGTGCTTGACCAGATGAGCCAGAAGCACAATCACAGTAGTTCTCCCTTTACTACCTTAGCCGATAGGACGAAACGTAAGGTAGTAAGCACAGGAGCCGGGCAACCCAACTATTGACCAAAGACATGATTCGGAGCTGATGCATATAAGGCCAAACTCGTGATGCCGAAGTGTGCTATAAAGTTGTTCGGACTTGTCGGCAACTCATATGTTGCCAAATCGAGCCCCTGGCAATTTGTGTCGAGGTGCATGCGGGAAACAACCGAAGAAGCAAAATTCGGTTCTTAGAAAGAGCGAATACTGAATACGGACTATGTTCACTGGAATCTGATTGACATGTCAAACGCAATCTTGCAGATTATAACGCCGCTACCCTGGCTATTTAACATGCCGGGGGTCGAAGGCTAAAAAAAGGCACTTTACAGGTTTGAAATAAAGAGTGTGGTCTACAAAAATTCATTTGGACCTCCTGTCGCACGTTTGCGCTGCCTTGCCTCGGTTAAAGGACTCCTTGGCAAGAATAGCCTTTGGTTATCTTATACGAAGCCGAACTCAGAAAGAATCCTGAAGATGACCAGGCTTTGAGTAACCTGTGATTGAAGATAAAAAATAGTTAGAAAAACGGGGAAAAGGCTATGGGAGTGCGGACTGCATTGTAGGCCTATCCGTATTGTGCCTCCGCTGATGACCAGGGTATTTTAAGTGCATAGTTATGTATGTGTGGTACAAACTTCATGGCTATATGAGGCGAACGACGGAGGACGAACTGCTAATCCAGGTCTGAGTTTGATCAGTCCTATTTAATAGAGACTGGCGGCTTGATGGCCGATGAGATATGCGGCTTGATGAGGCCGCTTTGTACTTCGGCTGTAGTAGTCGTAGTGTGCTCCTCTATACGGAGGGTGCGTTCCATATTTCCATTTATTGTGATGGCGCCACGTGGACCGGGCATCTTAAGCTTTAGGTAGGCGTAGTGTGGGATCGCATTAAAATGAGCAAAAGTGGTACTCCCGAGTAGTGCATGGTAGCTACTGCAGAACGGGACGACATCGAAGGTCAAGCGTTCGCTTCGAAAGTTGTTCGGCAAGCCGAAAACGACTTCCAATGTAATTGAGCCCGTGCAATAAGCTTCTATGCCGTGTACTGCTCCCTTGAAGGTAGTTGTGGTGGGCTTGATTCTTGAATGATCAATGCCCATCTTGCGGACATTGTCTTAGTAGAGTAGATTCAGGCTACTCCCGGCGTCCATAAGGACTTTCATGAGGTGAAGCCCATCGATAATTGGGTCGAGGACCAGAGCTGACGAACCTTCATGACGGATACTGGCTGGGTGGTCCTTGCGATCGAAAGTGATCGGGCAGGCCGCCCATTGGCTAATTTTTGGGGCGACCGGCTCTATAGCGTAGGCATCCCGTATTGCGTGCTTGTGCTCCCCTATAGGGATGTGCGTCATGTATACCATGTTTACTGTTTTTACTTTGGGGGGAAATTGCTTCTGACCCTCGGTGTTCAGTTGGCGAGTCTCTTCGTCATCGCTGTCACTGGGCGGCCCCTTCCCCTTGTGTTCGGCATTAAGCCTGCCAGCTTGTTTAAAGACCCAACAACTTCTGTTGGTATGAGTCGCTGGTTTGTCGGGGGTGCCATGAATCTTGCATGGCCGATCCAGTATCTTGTCTAAATTGGATGGTCCGTCTCTGTTTGCCTTGAATGGCTTTTTCCGTTGACCGATTTTGGAGCTGCTGAATCCAGCGTTGACCGCCGTGTCTTGCGTTCCTTCATTATTATTTCAACACTTGTGTTTATTGCGTCGTGGCTTGCCATTGCCATCTCGAACTTTGGAAGTGCCCAGATCACTAGTGATGTTGCTTCTACGAGCGAGCCAGCTGTCTTCTCCCGCACAAAAGCGGGTCATCAGAGCGGTAAGGGCTACCATGGATTTTGTTTTTTCTTGACCGAGGTGGCGGGCGAGCCACTCATCTCGGACTCTATGTTTAAAGGGCGCGAGGGCTTCGGTATCCGGACAATCAACAATTTGGTTCTTTTTAATTAAGAACCTAGTCCAGAGCTTCTTGGCTGACTCCTCGGGTTGTTGGATAATGTGACTTAGGTCATCGGCATCCGGAGGCCGGACATATGTACCTTGGAAGTTATCACGAAAGGCGTCTTCCAAGTCTCCCCAGCTGCCAATGGAGTTCTCTGGGAGGCTGTTTAGCCAGTGTCGCGCTGGTCCCTTTAGTTTTAGTGGGAGGTATTTGATGGCGTGAAGATCATCACCGCGGGCCATATGAATATGGAGAAGAAAATCTTCGATCCATACCGCTAGGTCTGTTGTCCCATCATATGATTTGATGTTCACGGGTTTAAACCCTTCTGGGAATTCGTGTTCTATTACTTCATCAGTGAAGCAAAGGGGGTGTGCGGCGCCTCTATATCGGGCCATGTCGTGATGTAGCTCGGCTGGAGTCCATTTGTGGTTTTCAGCCCGGGCGTGATTGTGCTTGTCACGTTCGGCTAGACAGCCGTCATCGCGTGTCGAGGCACGCCCCCGCGATCCGTAGATCGATCTGGTCTGTCCTGCTCTACTGTCCAGGTTCTGCTGCAGCTCATATGTATATCCCCGAGCTATTTTATCTCCGCCTTTACGACGAGGTAGTACGGGCTGGTGTTCGGCTTGAGTTGCCGCTTTGTCCCAGCCACGCGGTGGTCGATCGGCCCCATTACGCGCTCATGGTACAGGCTCAATTGCCTCGTCATCAAATTGAGGTAACAATTTGCGCTTAGGGTAACTCTTGGTTGGGCGCTTGAGGTCGTATTACTCGGCTTCCAGGACATTGGTCCATCTATCGTTGAGCAGATCTCGATTAGCCTGAAGCTGCTGCTGCTTCTTTTTCAGGCTCCTTGAAGTGGCTCTTAACCCGCGCTTAAAGCGCTCCTGCTCGAGAGGTTCCTCGGGCACGATAAAATCATTGTTGCCGAGGCTCACCTCATCCTCGGAGAGCGGAAGATAATTACTGTCCTCTGAGTCTTCGTTTACGGCCTGTTCATCAGGTCTGACTTGCACATCTTCCCGTTCGTCCTGTTCGGGGGTTGGCTCAATGGGATCTTCATTGTCTTCGGCATCATCTGGAGTATTGTTTTCTCCTGTGCTGGTATTGCTGTCTTTTTCACCGCGTGACTTAGAGCAGCGCCGCTGTCGTCGGTGCTTTGTCTATATCTCAGGAGGTTTATCCTCGACTGGGTCTTCTTTGTTATCACTGTTAGTTTCTTTGGGTGTATCCACCATGTACATGTCATACAAAGAGGTGGTCGTCCAGCGTCTGGTAAACGACAGGTTTTGGGCCTCCTCGTCTCCGGCATCGTCGTCCATACGGTCAATGTTTTCGGAGTCGTAATCAAGCATGTCTGTTAAGTCTTCGAGAGAGGCTATAAAGTGGGTGGTGGGTGGGACTTAAAATTCCCTGCTCTCAGCCCCTAGTCCGGGTTGGGCATAGTTTGGATGTTGCTCCTTCGTAAGGACAAGGGATCACATTAAGTCCAGAGCCTCGCTTAAAGGCGAGGTTTGGCCCGAGAGGAGAGAGCCCGTGGAGTGCGGCGGGAGGGAGATTCCTGGGCAGAACTCACACGAGGCTGACTCCGAGGGTTCGGAGCCAGCGTCCGGGGAAGGGTCTGGCTTCAAGATGGTTGCCAGCAACACTACTTCCCCCGGCTCTCCCACAGTGGGCCTAGCGGCCACCAATAGTGTAAGTGCATCTAGTGCCACCCCTAGTTGGTTTTGGAGTATTGACGACAAAGTTGGTTGAGGGACTAATGCGTTTGTGAGAATTGCAGGATAACACAGCTAGTGTCCCTCATTGATTCGGTTTACCTACCGGAGATGACCCCTAAAAATGTATGAAGACATTGAAGACCTTGGTTGTGAGTGAAGATATTCACACTGAAGACTATGACATGAGAAGACATTGAGTGAAGACTATGGAGCGCGAAGACTATGTTGTTTCCTTTTCTTCTTTGTTGAGTCATAGGAACCACCGTACTGTTAAGTGGGATCCAAGTGAACTAAGTCAGAGTGACTGAAGTGATGCTCAACCCAAATCCTATGTCTTCGAGCGAAGACAATGAGAGCAAATCTTATCCAGAGCTTGATGAGTCAGCTTTGCTTGTAGCCCAAGTAAAGTTGTCGTGTGTGTTTGAAATCTGACCTTTGGAACACGTGTCAGTTCCTTAGTGACCCAGGGTCATTTCAGACATATCAGGTCGGGTTGCCTTGTGGCTATAAATAGCCCACCCCCTACACCATAAATTGGTGGTTGCTCAGAGTTAGTTTACGGCTTTTGTCGTTTGAGAGCAACCCACCTCGAAGCCTTTGAGAGAGAAATCCTTGCGAGGACAAAGCCCAAACACCCAGAGCCAAAGAGTGTTAGGCATCACTGAAGTCTTTCTGTCTGTGTGACCTGAAGACTTATTACACTTGAGAGCTGTGTATCCTCCAGCCGGTTAGGCGTCGCGTTCTAAGCATCCAAGAGTCATTGTGGATTGCCGGTGAACGAAGTCTGTGAAGGTTCGGAAGTCTACCTTGAAGACTTACCAGAGTGATTGGGCGAGGATTGTGTGTCCTTAGCTCAAGGGGAATAAGGTGAAGACACGGTCTTCTAAGTTGAATCTCAGCCTCCCTAACCAGACGTACAGTTGTCACAGCAATTGGAACTGGTCCAACAAATCCTGTGTCTTCAACAATTGACTGGTTCTATCCCTTCCCTCCTTTACTTTGAGTTTATCTTCGTGAAGTCATTGCTTATCTATCTTATCTGTTTGACTTCATTGCTTGACTACTATTGTTGATTGGCTTCATACTATCTTCCATCCTGATCCTTACTACCTTGATGCTATTAGTCTTTGTACTTTCACATTATTGCATACTTGACTATGGCTTGCTTGTTGTAGTTTATCTTCCGCTACATATCAATTAGGTCATTTCTATTGTTTGTCTTCAAAACTTCCGCGTTTTGAAGACTTTGATAAAAATTGCCTATTCACCCCCCTTCTCTAGTTGATAACTAGCACTTTCAATTGGTATCAGAGCAAGGTACTCCCTTGTTCTGTGTGATTCGGTTTAACCACCTGGAGTTTAGCTATGTCGACTGCAGGATTGAGGAACGTATCTTGTCCCACCTTTGACGGTCATGAGTATCCTCGGTGGAAAGCCATGATGAAGAAGCGACTCATGGCTATGAATAGCAAACTGTGGACCGTCACTAAGATTGGTCTTACCGATCTATGCAAGATGGCAGAGGCTGATGACATTCGCAAGTACACTCTACTGAACCTCACAGCAAAGGATGTCATCTGCTCCTGCCTATCCCGAAATCAGTTTAGGAACGTCATGCACCTCAATCACGCGAAGCTAATCTGGGACCGGCTTTCTGAGGTCTATGAAGGTCATCTTAATTGTCATGATCCTTGGGTTGATGACTACAAGGAGTCTCTTAAAGAGATGACCTTTCCACCTGAATCGTCTTCATCTTCACCATGCCTCATGGCTGGGGGTGCTAAGGAACTGAATGCTACCTCTCCGAAACCAGTGATGATGAATCAGGTGATGAATTTGGCCCCAGCTATGTCAAACTTGCTTCCCTTGCCACTAAACAACAAAGAGCTTTGGAAAAGATTCAAAACATGCTTAGTAAGAGCGATGATATGTTGGGCAAAGAAATGGATCAGTCAAAAGCTTTGGCTGGGAGTCTTCAGAGACTTCATTCCAAGTTTGACGCCCTTCAAGATCAACATAATGCTCTCTTGTCTGATCATGAGAAACATTCTTCTAAATGTCTTCAAAGAGAGCAAGATCTTGAAAAGTCAAGAGTGGATTATGGAGATCTTCTGAAGGAGCGCGGTTCATTACTTGCTCAACAGATCAGTTCTGCTCAGGATGAATTTGAACCACCATGTTTAAAATGCATTGAGCGTAATAACGCTATCTTTGTTGTTGAATGTTCCACTGCTGCTATTGTTGCTCTGTCTTCAACTACTGATGTGGTAACTAACCCCTCTGCTGAGGATACCACTACTATTGCTGATGAAAATGCTAGGTTGAAGACATTGCTTGAAACAGGGATGTATAAAAGTCTGAAAGGGCATCAGACACTTTGTGATGTCCTCAAAAAGCAGATTCTGAACCGAAACCCTAGGAAAGAGGGTGTTGGGTTTGAGAGGAAAATGAATGTTGATGGCTCCTACTGGAAGCCTGAGCAGTATCCCAAAACCACATGGGTTGCTGCAAAGGAACCTTCAGTGGATCCATCCACCTTATCTGGCTTTACCTGTGCTAATCCTATTATCAATGATGAATCTTTTGATGCAAACTATAAACTGTTCAAAAATTAGAATGGTGAAGTGTTTGCCAGGTATATTGGTACTAACTGCAGGAATGGACCACCTATGAAGAAGATCTGGGTTCGCAAAAGCTGTCTTAAGAATCTTCCAGTGAATGTCATCATGACACCACCTGGGAAGAAGACAAACCCCAGACCAAAGGCATCATATGGTCCAACGTCTTCATACGAATACAGGACTCACTTGAGTCACCCTAACGCCAATGTTTTGTAGGGAAATAGTACTCAAACTTATGAATATGAACGTGTGTCCTCAAACCGCCATGTTCATAGGACTAAGAACTTTTCTGCTTATTCATATGAGTATTGTTCATCTCCTACAAGGCTATTTGCTAGGGCTTCAAAGCCGAAATTCTCAGATGCTGCACTTAGACTCATTGCTTCTAAGCCACCCCTAAAGATGTGGGTGGTGAAGAAGAACTAACTCTCTTTTGCAGAACATGGTCTCTAGCCAGCAATCAAAGGCGTCCGATGTTATTGCTGGGGACCTAAAACAGTATAAGGGACGCATGATAAAATGATCATACCATATATTTCACATGTGAATCGCTTACCAGTCACACTATGAGTTCTAACCTTATGCTAAGAGCTGTGATAATCCATGTGTACATCAAATGCTTATGCTTCACAACATACCTTGTGAAGCCTATCCTCCTAACTGCACTGTAGGGTATGACACCTCGTGCTTCAGAATGGATTATGGACAGCGGATGCACTAATCATATGACTGGTGATCGAAGTATTCTCATGGACTCAACCTTACGTCCATCCGACAAGAGTCAAATCACATTTGCTGACACTGGTAAAGGCAAGGTATTGGGTCTAGGTAGAGTTGCAATCTCAAAGGATCAACACATGGATAAAGTGATGCTTGTTGAATCCCTTGGATCCAACTTAATGTCTGTCTCAATGCTTTGTGACTTAAACATGATTGTGATATTCGGAAAATATCGTTGCCTTGTACTAATGGAATCTGACAAGCCTCTAGTCTTTGAAGGGTATAGGAAAGGTGATCTATACATGGTAGATTTCTCGGCAGGTCCACAGCTTGTCGTATGTCTTCTTGCAAAAGCTTCAGAATGCTGGCTCTGGCATCGAAGGCTAGGGCATGCTGGCATGAGGAACTTACACACTCTCGTCAAGAAGAAGCATGTCATAGGCATCGAAGGTGTCAAGTTCAAGAAAGATCATTTGTGTGGTGCCTGCGAAGCTAGGAAGATGACTAGGGCCAGGCACCCCTCGAAGACAATCATGACGACATCTCAACCCTTTGAGCTGTTGCACATGGACTTATTTGGCCCTACTCACTACTCTACCCTCACAACAACGGCGTGTCTCTATGGCTTCGTCATTGTTGATGACTACTCAAGATATACATGGGTGCACATAATTCTCTACAAGACTGAAGTACAAGATGTCTTCAGACGATTCGCCAATCAAGCAATGAACAATTATGGCATCAAGATCAAGCATATCAGAAGTGATAACGGCACTGAATTCAAGAACACCGGGCTTGATCTTTATCTGGATACAATGGGAATTACTCATGAGTTTTCTGCTCCATACACACCTCAGCAAAATGGCATTGTTGAGCGCAAGAACAGAACGCTCATTGAGGTGGCTCGAACAATGCTCGACGAGTACAAGACACCAAGAAAGTTCTGGCCTGAAGCTATTGATACAGCTTGTCACATCATCAACCGTGTCTACATCCATAAGCTTCTGGGCAAAACATCCTATGAGCTCCTTACTGGCAAGAAGCCAAATGTCAGCTACTTCAGAGTTTTTGGTGCTAGATGCTGGATCAAGGATCCCCATCACAAGTCAAAATTTGAGCCCAAAGCACACGAAGGCTTCATGCTCGGTTATGGAAAGGATTCACACTCTTACAGAGTCTTCAACCTCTTTCACTACAAAATCGTTGAAACTATGGACGTGCGATTTGATGAAACCAATGGTTCACAACGAGAGCTCCTGCCAAGCACATTAGATGAAGCTCCTTCCAGTGAATCTATCAAGCTGATGGGAACTGGTGAAATCATGCCCTCTGAAGCACAGCCTGAAGAGGAACTTATCATTTCTGCACCAAACCAACCTAAAGACAATGCTCAGACCCAAGACAATCCTTCCAATGATGACAATGATCGGCATGAGCAAGGTCTTCGTCCAGTTCATCCTCGTGTTGCAAATGAAGTACAAATTGAGAAGATAATTGATAGCATCAACGCACCTGGTCCACTTATTTTCTCAAGGGCGACACAGCTAGCAAATTTTTGTGGGCATTTTTCATTTGTATCAATATCTGAACCCAAGAAAGTTGCTGAAGCCTTTATGGAACCTGAATGGATTCAAGCCATGCAAGAAGAACTTCAACAGTTCGAGCTGAATAATGTTTGGGAACTTGTCAAGCACCCTGACCCTCGCAAGCATAACATTATTGGCACTAAATGGATATATCGGAACAAGCAAGATGAGCATGGTCAAGTCTTCAGAAACAAAGCACGTCTTGTGGCTCAAGGATATACTCAAGTTGAAGGAATCGACTTCGATGAAATATTTGCTCCGGTGGCTAGGCTTGAAGCTATTCGCATACTGCTAGCCTATGCTAATCACCACAACATCTTGCTATATCAAATGGATGTGAAAAGTGCTTTCCTCAATGGTAAGATTGAAGAAGAAGTGTATGTTGCTCAACCACCTGGCTTTGAAGATCCAAAACATCCTGATATTGTGTACAAACTAAACAAAGCACTGTATGGCCTCAAACAAGCTCCTCGCGCTTGGTATGATACAATCAAAGACTTCCTGAAGAGCAAAGGCTTCAAACCAGGATCCCTCGATCCCACACTCTTCACGAAGACATATGATGATGAACTGTTTGTATGCCAAATATATGTGGATGACATAATCTTCGGATGCACCAACCAGAAGTATAGTGATGAGTTTGGATACATGATGCAAGAGCAATATCAGATGTCCATGATGGGTGAGCTGAAGTTCTTCCTTGGTCTTCAAATTCGTCAGCAAAGAAATGGCATCTTCATATCTCAAGAAAAATATCTCAAAGACTGTCTGAAGAAGTTCGGCATGCAAGATTGCAAAGGTTACACGATGCCAATGCCATCCAAACATCATCTTGGTCCCGACGACAATGGTAAAGAGTTTGATCAAAAGGTATACGGCTCCATGATTGGTTCTTTACTTTACCTATGTGCATCTAGGCCAGATATTATGCTTAGTGTTTGCATGTGTGCTCAATTCCAAGGGGCACCAAAGGAATCGCATCACTTAGCTATGAAGCGAATTCTTAGATATTTGGCTTACACCCCAACACTCGGATTATGGTATCCAAAGGGCTCAAGATTTGATCTGGTTGGATTCTCGGATGCTGATTATGCTGGTGACAAGGTGGATCGCAAGTTTAAATCTGGAACATGTCACTTTCTGGGACGATCACTTGTCTGTTGGTCTTCAAAGAAGCAAAACTGTGTATCACTCTCAACTGCTGAATCTGAATACATTGCTGCTGGATCTTGTTGTGCTCAGCTTCTATGGATGAAGCAAACTCTCAAGGACTATGGCGTCAATCTGAAACAAGTCCCTCTCTTCTACGACAACGAAAGCGCCATCAAGATTGCCAACAATCCAGTTCAGCACTCGAAGACAAAGCACATTGAAATTCGTCATCATTTTCTCCGAGATCATGTTATGAAGAAAGATATTAACATCATTCACGTCAACACTGAAGAGCAACTGGCAGATATCTTCACAAAGCCCTTGGATGAGAAAAGGTTTTGCAAGTTACGATGTGAGCTAAATATCTTGGAATCCTCAAATGTCCTGTGATCGGGCACACATCCTAACACTTATGCATGTTGATGACTTAGATGTGCAACACACGAAGTAAAGTATATCTTCAATCAATGAAGACTTACATTCTGAGTGTGAATACATTAACATGGAATTGACTTCGGAGCACCACGATAATTGTGCACCATGTCTGGGTCTAATACTTCCTATACGGTGGGTAAAGCCACCACCAAATTTCTTGGTGTGAAGTGTTTCACTCATGGCGTTATTGTTGAATACATTCGCATTTGATTTGTCTTCAACTTTCAACTTATCTTCATGATTTACTTCACTATGTTGAGTTGATTGCTCTCCCATATAT
>NC_041391.1:490608671-490630645 GCF_002162155.2 Triticum dicoccoides
CCCCCCTCCGCCACGCTTCGCATCACCGGGCGGCCCCACTCCGCCTCAGATCCGGCAGCTGGCGCCCCCACAACCCATGAATCCTTGCCGCTGCGCCGCCCTGGAGCCTCGCCGTCCCTGCTCCGACAAGAGACGTTGCGAGTGCCGCACCCTGCCTCCCCCAGTGACTCTCCGATGATGGATGGAGCAGGAGGTACTCCACCTTGCGTCTCCTGGCCAGATCCATCGATGGTAATCCTAAATCATGGCCAGCTCTCCCCCTCCCCTTCCACCCCATGCCCCATTCTCCATATCACCTAGAACCATGATGTGCAGGCATCCAGGAGGCCACCTACCTTCCTCTATCGAGTTTCTCTGCCGCTGAGCACAGGGAGCTCCTCACGAATGAGCATCGGCTCCGGCTGTGGGTTCTCAACTCCCGTGACCTCCTCTTTTGGACAGATGCATTTCAACAAGGCCGCATCCCCACCTCTGCAGTCTGGCGACCGTCGCCGTGCAGCTCGGTGACGCGAGTGATGTGTTTCAGTACTGGGCACTTGCAGTATTGGTAGTTTTTGCTTGCAGGTGCACTTTCTCATCGCGGCGTGCAGCTACAACTCGCCACAAACGATGAGCGGAGGGGATCCGCACCACACGATGTGCGTGCGTGCAGTCCGGCGTTGCCCCTTCAACATCGTGGACCCGCAGCTCGCTGTCTTGTGTAATTCGGTGCTCATGCAGTTCACTTTTTTTAGGGGGATGGAAAAAGCCTTCAGTGCACTGCAGTTTTGCTATTCTCGCTTAAAACTGAGAAAAAAGATGCGGTGCGTTATGAGAACTTGGGTGGTTCACTGTGTAAGAGACTGACCATGCGCTTCGTTGTTTGTTCTTATCGCGATTTAGTTTACTATTTTTTGCAGAAGACGAACAACCAAAAAGGAAAAACAGTGCACTGCACACCTTGTTGAGCCTAAAGAAATAACTACTATGAGAAAAACAATTCACTGTTCTCGTAGCTGTCCATTCTTTTCGCCCCCATGGGTCACTTAAGTCACCCCAAGAAACCACCCACAGGGCGTTTCAATTCGCCCTGTCAAGCCGTCCAAAAGGACGTGATACATGATTTTTTTAGGAAAACAAATTTAAAGGTAATGCGGTTCACTTTGATACCATTTGCCGGTCACTTCCGATATAGTTGTTGTTCACTTTCAATACTGTTGCCGTTCACTTATGCACAATATAAAAATAGAAAAAAATAATACTGTTCACTTTTCATAGTGTTGTGGTTCACTTGCCCTCGTCTATGCGGTCCACTCTCGTTCATAAAAATGTTAGAAAAATGTAAAAAAAATCATGCAGTGCGCTTTTCCGTTTAAAATCGGTGTGGTTCTTTGTTCGATGTAGTTCACTTACGCCCGATGTGAAGTGCGGTCCCACCTGCGAAAATTTATGTCAGAACAAAACAAACTATGAAGTTCGCTTGCCCGTCTGATGCAGTGTGGTTTTCGTTCGATGCAGTGCGGTTTTCAGTCTGATGAAGTACGCGCGTCGATTTGGCTCTTGCGAAAAACAGAGTGTCCGCATTTTGATAAATTCAAAATTCCTATTAAACCGTAAAGAATTAGATAGTGTGTTCTATATGAAAAAGTTGCGTCTCGTCGATATCTTTCCAACGTCATATCATTTGAATCATTTCGACAACCGGTTTGTAAAAATTTCAAAAAAACGGCCGCTGCCACTCGTCCTCCGCCGCACAATTTTCAAAATTAACTTAAAACCGTAAGCAATCTCAAAACCATTCCTACATATGTTAGTTGTGCCTTGTCCATAGCTTTCCAACGACGTATTACACGCCTTGTTTCGACAAACGGTTTAAAAACTAGAGCGAAAACAATACCGAAAATTTGAAAAAATTCGAAAAATAGAATTCCGCGATTTAGTAAATTTGAAATTGCTCTTAAACCGTAATGAATTAGAGAAAGATTTATATATGAAAAAGATGCGCCTCGACGATATCTATCCAACGGCGTATCATTTGCTTCGTTCCAACAAGCGGTTTAGAAAAAAAACGCGAAAAAACGCTCGCTGCCACTCGTAATCCGCCACACTATTTTCAAAACTGCTCTTAAACCGTGTGAAATCTCGAAAAGTGTTCAACATGTCGAAGTTGCGCCTAATCCATAGCTTTTCAATGATATATTACATGCCTCATTCCGATAAATGGTTAAAAAATTAGAGCGAAAACAGTACCGAAAAAATAACGCGTGCAGTTTTTTTCGACGAGAAGTTCACTAGTCTCTATTGCAGTGCTCGTCGTCAAAATGATGCAGTGCGATTCTGTTGAGCGTGCAGTGCCGAAGTGGTGTGCAGAATAGTTATTCTGCTAATATTAGCAGAATAGACCGTCTATATATATATATATATATATATATATATATATATATATATATATATATATATATATATACAAGTTTTCTGTCCTCTATAGCATTCACTTATAGCTATGTCTTCATTGTTGAATCTCTTGAACTAAGTGAATGTGATCGGACCCTAATCTCTCTATGCTTACTATCTCAAACTCCATCTGTCCAAATCATATGCATTCTGTTGAAACTGTCGAATGTCTTCTCTGCATCCTTGTCAGCAGAAGACACAGAGACAAACATCAAGTCATCTTTAAATGATTCATCTTTATTGTTGAAATTTGGAGAAGCCGGAATGACCATCCGCAAACTTGGCGGGCGTGGGAACGTGGGACAAGTTTGAGTATGTTGCATGCTTGCTACGTGTCCAACGGATGTGAACAGACAGGGGCACCTGCGTAATTGCGCTGTGCCGCACACCTACTTATAAATACGTGCCCTCTGCGGTCAAGAAAACCTTCTTCCACCTCTCCACCTCGTCAAAACCCTAGCGCCACCGCTAGCTCTCGACGACGCCCGTGACGAAGCGCTTAGCTGTCGCGACTTCTCCGACGCCGTCCTCACGCCGGCCGCGGGCATCGTCCTCTCCGCCGCCGCCGTAGGTGTCCTCCGTAGCCAAGTTAGGGCACGGTGGATTGAATTGCTCGGTCTCCTATTCATCCCATTTAGCAGTTCTTCGTGTGGTAAATATAACTCTATTTTTACCAGCTTTTTGATCCTCAATGATTCATCCAATTTACCAAAATTGGTTTCTGTCTATACAAAATTAGATCTACTCTGTCTGCATCTCATACTGCCTAGTATATTCACTTAAGCTTCATATCTAGCTAGATTCCTCACTTGTACTTATTCACGGATTCGTACAAATCTGGAACCGACTCTCAACATATAAGTGAATGTCTTTGCAACATGAGGTCAATGTCTTCAAACTGATTTATCTTCAAAATCTTCTGAGAATGCATATGACCTCTTCCCCTTCCCTCGCATCTCTAATGTTGTCACAGGTACATGTCCGTGGGAGAATCCCTAGGTTCTCATAGTCTGCATTCGTTTGCAGAATTCTTACAGCAACACATTGAATCTCTCGAAGCCAGTTCCTGTCTGACCAGCAAGCGAAAGCCTTTGAAGCCTTTGAACATATTGAAACCATTCCGTTTGAAGTTCATGGCTATGGAGAAATCTGTAAGGAAGGGTGGCAGACAGCGTCGAGGGGGAACATCAAAGGATCTACCTGATGATCTTGCAGAAATCTACAAAACAGATCCTGAAGAGGATTATAATCAGCGCAAGACACGAATCCAATGGATTCGACGCTATTGGGCTGAACAATGGTTCAAGTACAAATTCGTGACCCAGGAGTACGCTGAGAAGAATGCTATCAAGAGTCCTTGGGGTGATATTCTCTATCGAGGCCTTCCCCCCAAGAACAAAGCTGAAGCCATTCCGCAAGAATTCTATCCTTGCATGGTCCGTGGACCATAGCCTGAGAATGCCGACCCTTCATCATTGCTTTGGTGTCGTGACGACAATCTCTTCAAGCGTAACTTCCAGTATGCTAAGGCTTCGGCAAAGGAAAACAAGAAGTCATGGGGATTAGACTTTAATCCTGGTCCCTCTGCTCCCCGTGATGATGGCACATGTGAAGCTGAAGAAAATAGAATTGGCCCCTTTGCAAACCTTGATGGCCTCATCTCTTACATCTTGGTGCAAGGTGCCAAAGTCGATCATTCTGATAATGATGCTGATTCTGATGAAGCCCCAGCTCCTCCTTCAAGGCCGCAGAAGCTAAAGAAGATTAAGGCTTCAACATCAGCTGCACCTCCGAAAGCTTCTCGTGTGAAGCCACTGGCCACTGCACCTCCTGAAGACAGTGTGCAGTCTGAAGATCTTTCACGCATCTCCAAGAAGACGGAGAAGAAAAAGAAAATCATCAAGAGTACTGATCAGACTTTGACTCCTGCTGCTATTCTGCGTGAAGAGCACATTGATCTATCCAGCGATGACGATCTTGCAGATGATGCTCTTGAGCAACTGATCAAGAGCAAGGAAGAAGCAGAGATCTTCAACAACTTCCCTCTCTTTGACGTGGCAATCATCCATAACTTCATTGATGAATGGTTTGACACACCAAATCTCAGCTTTGATGATCTGCAACTTCCAATTGGCCTCAACGTCGCCTTCAATGGCGCCATTGCTTCTGAGCTAGCTATTTCTTAGCGCATCGTCGAACTGAAGCACAAGATTGACTATGAAAAGTCTCAGTTCAAGAAGCATGTGGCCACGCTCAACGTGCAAGATGTCAAGAACTTCAAGATCATGCTGCACGAGCTCAAAGAAGCCTTTCACAAGAAGCGTGAAGAAGCTCGAGGCTCTAGAGAGCGCATGAAGAGTCTGGCTGACAAGTGTGTGCTTGCCTACAATGAGGCTGAAAAGCGCAAGGCTCTTGGTCGACCTGGCATCGACCCCAGGATGGCTGCAAAGAAGAAGAAATCGACTGTCCAATCTGCACCTTCAAGGCAAGATGAACCTCGCATTGTCTTCCCAAGCAGCATGACTGACTCGAAGCCAAAAGTCACATTAACCGCTTCAGAACAGAAGAAAACGAGGGCTGCAGAGGCTGAAGCCAGAAAAAGGAAAACCTCAGAAGCCTCTGATGTTGCTCCCTCCAAGAAGAAGTGCAAGACCAAGAAGAATCGGGCTACTCCCACAGAGCCCCTTGTTGTTGAACCCATCTCAGTGGTTCGTCATGCATCCGCTACCCAAGAACTACGAATGACTATTCATGAGCCTGCTTCCACAGAGGCTCCTGAAGCTGAAGAGATTCCAACAGTTGATCTCATCACTACTGAAGACATTGGTCATCATGACAATATTGAAGATGATGAAGTTCTTCCTCATATTGAATACAATGTGGTATCATCGCCTGTTCGTACGAACAGCGAAATCATCAGCATTGGTCGTCCTCTGACGCCAATTGCTCAGGATGCTTCATGGGCTGATCGCCCGCAACATCAAGACTCCCCCAATACTCCCCAACAACAACAAGCCACACCATCTGTGCAAGTTGAAGAGGATGAGGACCTGCCCACTCCATCTCCAAAGGCGTCGCCTGTACTACAAAGGCTTCGCAAAGGACCAAGGTCTCAAGTCCCTCTTCCGAGCGTTCCAGAAGGAGAAGTGCACCATCAACCTGTTGCACGTCAAGTGTTTTCAGAAGCCACTCCAACTGTGAATGTCTTCGTGTCTGAAGCCCCAGCTGCTGAAGACAATCCGGCTGCATCAGCCGATGACGAACGTCAAGAAGAACGTGTCCCTACTCCCCCCATTCCTGAAGAAGCTGTTCATGAAGTGAACGTGTTTGGGCCTCACCCTCCAGCTCAGCAAGTGGAGGTTGAAAACCTTGAGGCTGCCACCACCAACACCAATGAAGCCAATGACATAGTCATGGCTGAAGCTAATGTGGAGCCTGTCCCAAGCACTGTACCAGAAGTCAATGCTGACAATGCTCCTGGAGCTTCTGTTGTGCAGCCCGAAGCCACCGTTGCTGCCGCTGCTCCTGTTCCGCCACCAAGGCCCTATACAATTGAGCAAGCATAAAACCATGGCGAGCTAATCACAGTAAGATGGCCCGTTCTGGTCCCTCCGCCTACTTTCTCTGGTCCTCAGTTTGACTATCACATTGAGCATAGGCCTCGGGTCCAGAAGCCAAAGCCAAGACTGCCAAGGTTTCCAGGTACTACCACATCTGTCGGGTCCTTCAATGCAAATGGCTTCAAAAGCCACAACACATTCTTTGACAGCTCAAAGAACCCCTATACAAAGCCAAGAATATCATCAGATCATTTCTAGAGTCATTAGTAGCGAAGCTATTACTCCTGCATTCTGTATGATCAAGGGCACATTTTCCCTCATATGCGCCTCGACACTGAAGCCATTGCTGGACTGCCATGCTTAGAAGAAGCACTTGACTGCTTTCGTGATGCTGGTCTGCTCAGCTTTGTGACAGACAAAGAACATTGGAATGAAGAGCTATTGCTTCAATTCTATGCTACGCTCCACATTCGCGGTTATAACAGAGAAACGAAGACATGGGTTCTCGAGTGGATGACAGGAAATGTTCATCATGAAGCCAAAGCTCTTGACATCATTGAGCTTATAGGCCTATCCACTCCCGGAGAGCTATATGAACCTGGTTGTCAAAACCACCGCAATGCACTGGAGAGCATCTTCCATAAGCCTGAACCCAATATGAGCCAGATGTTGAGCATGATGAAGCCATTACCTCATGACGCTGAATACCCAAAGGAGTTCTTTGTTGATGACCTTGAGTATCTGCCGCGCACCATATATCATATCATCAGGCGGACTCTATGGCCTATCAAAGGACATTCATCAGCTGCCAAACTTGAAGGAGCCATGAAGACATTGGTCTTTTACATCCTCAATGGCATCAGCTTCAATGCGCAAGATTTCTTCATCAGGAAACTGGCTGCGTCTGGATCTGATCTGTTTGGCTTGAAGTTCTATGCTCCATGGGTCATGCGCCTCATCAAGCAACACTCTGTTGTCAACTATCAGCCCTCTGCTTGCAATCATGTGATCTTCCTACCAAAGGTTGATATGTCAGTTGAAGCCATATACCCTGACCCTGCCAAGAAGCCTCTTTGTCTTCAAAATGCTGAACATCAAAGCTTCACCCAGCCTATGGAAGGAGTCCAAGTTGTCACGCGTGTCTATCCGATGGCTGGAAACACTCGTCTACCTCATCGTGCGCCAACTGAAGCTATCGAGAGCACCATTGCTCAAAGGCCTCGGAAGCGCTCTCGGGTCCTAAATGACCGAGAACTTCTTGTGGCCCTGCATCAGAAGCAAGATAAGCATCATTTTTGGCTCAAGCGTCAGATGCAAAGCCTCTTGGTGGATGTAAATCGCATTTGAAACCTTGCCACCAAGAATGCATTTGTCACTCACGAAACTTGTCGGCGATCATGGAAGAGTTTGACCCTGCTCAGTGCCGAAGCAGATCTTCAAGACGATGGCTTTACTGAACGATTCAAGTTTGACTCCACTCCTCCATGGAATGCTGTCCTACGAAGAACTCCATCTCTTGAAGACTCTGACTATTCTTCCTCCGCGGCAACCGTGAATGCAAATGTGATCGATGATGAAGACGATGCTACTTCACCGCCCCCTACTTCTGCACGCATCGACACTGCACCAAGTTCGTCTAGGCCGCCAAACAATAACGACAACCCCACTGCTTCAACTACTCCTCATGAGGACGAGTAGATGCTCTATGTCTTCAAACCTTTTTGGTCATTACTGACAAAAGGGGGAGAAGCATATGAGTTGATAGTCTTCAAGCGGGTTCATAAGGGCGGTTGCTTTATATTTTTGCCTAGTGCTTACAACTCTTGCCTTTGTTACACTTCGTTCTTTGAGTTGTAACACTTAAACTTGATGGTCGTCTGCTACTTATTTGCGTTTCCACGTGCGATGATAACTTCCGCACTTAGATCATTCTGCAGACGTCCATTTTTCATTATGCATGTCATTCTCTTAGTTATATCATTTCGTGCATGATGAATTATCTTCATAAGTTGAAGAGGATATCCACAAGTACAACCTGCCATGTGCATTTGCATTCCAAAAGCAAATTATTTATATGCACATCTTCAGGGGGAGCCCTTGCCACTTATGAAGACAATACGCTATCCTTTACAATTTCACATACTTCTTTCCCGTTGAAAACTTCAACCAGTTTGTCATCAATCACCAAAAAGGGGGAGATTGTAAGTGCATCTAGTGCCACCCCTAGTTGGTTTTGGAGTATTGACGACAAAGTTGGTTGAGGGACTAATGCGTTCGTGAGAATTGCAGGATAACACAGGTAGTGTCCCTCATTGATTCGGTTTACCTACCGGAGATGACCCCTCAAAATGTATGAAGACATTGAAGACCTTGGTTGTGAGTGAAGATATTCACACTGAAGACTATGACATGAGAAGACATTGAGTGAAGACTATGGAGCGCGAAGACTGTGTTGTTTCCTTTTCTTCTTTGTTGAGTCATAGGAACCACCGTACTGTTAAGTGGGATCCAAGTGAACTAAGTCAGAGTGACTGAAGTGATGCTCAACCCAAATCCTATGTCTTCGAGCGAAGACAATGAGAGCAAATCTTATCCAGAGCTGGATGAGTCAGCTTTGCTTGTAGCCCAAGTAAAGTTGTCGTGTGTGTTTGAAATCTGACAATTGGAACATGTGTCAGTTCCTTAGTGACCCAGGGTCATTTCGAACATATCAGGTCGGGTTGCCTTGTGGCTATAAATAGCCCACCCCCTACACCATAAATTGGTGGCTGCTCAGAGTTAGTTTACGGCTTTTGTCGTTTTGAGAGCAACCCACCTCGAAGCCTTTGAGAGAGAAATCCTTGCGAGGACAAAGCCCAAACACCCAGAGCCAAAGAGTGTTAGGCATCACTGAAGTCTTTCTGTCTGTGTGACCTGAAGACTTATTACACTTGAGGGCCGTGTATCCTCCAGCCGGTTAGGCGTCGCGTTCTGAGCATCCAAGAGTCATTGTGGATTGCCGGTGAACGAAATCTGTGAAGGTTCGGAAGTCTACCTTGAAGACTTACCAGAGTGATTGGGCGAGGACTGAGTGTCCTTAGCTCAAGGGGAATAAGGTGAAGACGCGGTCTTCTGAGTTGAATCTCAGCCTCCCTAACCAGACGTACAGTTGTCATAGCAACTGGAACTGGTCCAACAAATCATGTGTCTTCAACAATTGACTGGTTCTATCCCTTCCCTCCTTTACTTTGAGTTTGTCTTCGTGAAGTCATTGCTTATCTGTCTTATCTGTTTGACTTCATTGCTTGACTACTATTGTTGATTGGCTTCATACTATCTTCCATCCTGATCCTTACTACCTTGCTGCTATTAGTCTTTGTACTTTCACATTATTGCATACTTGACTATGGCTTGCTTGTTGTAGTTTATCTTTCGCTGCATATCAATTAGGTCATTTCTATTATTTGTCTTCGAAACTTCCACGTTTTGAAGACTTTGATAAAAATCACCTATTCACCCCCCCCCTCTAGTCGATAACTAGCACCTTCAAATAGTCCGGCGAGCTCAGGGAGCCCGTCTTCAGACCTGACGATATGCTCCAGATCAAAGGCCAGAGCGGAGGTTGAGGGTGCGAATCCTTGGAAGATCAAGTCTCCTCGGATATTAGCGACCTAGTCCAGGTTTCCAAAACTAATCTGGTGACCTGGGGCGTAGCCGTCGATCTGCTCTAGATGGCCAAGCGAGTTGGCCTGCAGTGCGAAGCTGCCGAACACGAAGATCTGGCTGGGGAGGAAAGCCTCCATCGGGGCAGCATTGTTGTAGATGATTGATGGAGTCATCGAACCTCTTGACGACGATGCAGCGGAACTCTCAATGAAAGCACCAATGTCGGTGTCAAAACCGGCGGATCTCGGGTAGGGGGTCCCAAATTGTGCGTCTAAGGTTGATGGTAATAGGAGATAGGGGACACGATGTTTACCCAGGTTTAGGCCCTCTCTACGGAGGTAATACCCTACTTCCTGCTTGATTGATCTTGATGAATATGAGTATTACAAGAGTTGATCTACCACGAGATCATAATGGCTAAACCCTAGAAGTCTAGCCTCTATGATTATGATGATTGTCGCTATGGACTAAACCCTTCGGTTTACATAGACACCGAAGGGGACTAGGGTTGTACAAAGTCGGTTACAGATAAAGCAATCTCCATATCCGAATGCCAGGCTTGCCATCCACGCCAAGGAGAGTCCCATCCAAACATGGGAGAGAGTCTTTTGTCTTGTATCTTCACGGCCCATCAGTCCGGCCCATGTCCAATAGGCCGGATGCCCAAGGACCCCTTAATCCAGGACTCCCTCAGTAAGAAGTATGACTATTGTCGCCCACAACTCACTTGTGTTCTACTCGTGCATATAACATCTACGCATAAACCTAGCTCGGATGCCACTATTGGGGAACATAGTAATTTGAAAAAAAATCCTACGCACACGCAATATCATGATGATGCATAGCAACAAGAGGGGAGAGTGTTGTCTATGTACCCCCGTAGACCGTAAGCGGAAGTGTTATGACAATGCGGTTGATGTAGTCGTACGTCTTCACAATCGACCGATCCTAGTACCGAAAGTATGGCACCTCCGCCATCTGCACACTTTCGGCTGGGTGACATCCCACGAACTCACGATCCAGCAGAGTGTCGAGGGAGAGCTTTGTCATCATGACAGCATGATGACAGTGATGATGAAGCTACCGGCGCAGGGCTTCGCCTAAGAACTACGATGATATGACCGAGGTGGATTATGGTGGAGGGGGGCACCGCACACAGCTAAGAGATCAATGATCAACTTGTGTGTTCTAGGGTGCCCCCTGCCCCCGTATATAAAGGAGCAAGGGGGAGGCCAGCCGGCCCTTCGGGCGCGCCAAGGAGGGGGAGGAGTCCTCCTCCTAGTAGGAGTAGGACTCCCCTTTTCCTAGTCCAACTAGGAGGAGGAAGGGGGAAGGAAGGAGAGGGAGAGAGGGAGGAAAGAGGGGGCGCCTCCCCCCCCCCTTCCTTGTCCAATTTGGACTCCCAAGGGGGAGGGCAGCCCTATGGCCCCTCCTCTCTCTCTCTCACAAGGCCCATGTTGGCCCATTAGTTCCCCCGGGGGTTCCGATAACCCCCCGACACTCTGAAACTTATCCGGTGACCCCCGGAAGTCATACGGTGTCCGAATATAGTCATCCAATATATCAATCTTTATGTCTCGACCATTTAGAGACTCCTCGTCATGTCCGTGATCACATCCGGGATTCTGAACTACCTTCGGTACATCAAAACACATAAACTCATAATACTGATCGTCGCCGAACGTTAAGCGTGCGGACCCTATGGGTTTGAGAACTATGTATACATGACTGAGACATGTCTTCGGTCAATAACCAATAGCGGAACCTGGATGTTCATATTGGCTCCCACTTATTCTACGAAGATCTTTATCGGTCAAACCGCATAACAATATACATTATTCCCTTTGTTATCGGTATGTTACTTGCCCAAGATTCGATCGTCGGTATCTCAATACCTAGTTCAATCTCATTACCAGTAAGTCTCTTTACTTGTTTCGTAATGCATGATACGCAACTAACTCATTAGTAACATTGCTTGCAAGGCTTATAGTGATGTGCATTACCGAGAGGGCCTAGAGATACCTCTCCAACAATCGGAGTGACAAATCCTAATCTCGATCTATGCCAACTCAACAAGTACCATCGGAGACACCTATAGAGCACCTTTATAATCACCCAGTTACGTTGTGATGTTTGGTAGCACACAAAGTTTTCCTCTGGTATACGGGAGTTGCATAATCTCATAGTCATAGGAACATGTATAAGTCATGAAGAAAGCAATAGCAATATACTAAAATGATCAAATGCTAAGCTAACGGAATGGGTCAAGTCAATCACATCATTCTCTAATGATGTGATCCCGTTAATCAAATTACAACTCATGTCTATGGCTAGGAAACTTAACCATCTTTGATTCAACGAGCTAGTCAAGTAGAGGCATACTAGTGGCACTCTGTTTGTCTATGTATTCACACATGTACTAAGTTTCCGGTTAATGAAATTCTAGCATGAATAATAAACATTTATCATGATATAAGGAAATATAAATAACAACTTTATTATTGCCTCTAGGGCATATTTCCTACATAAATATGCTGATATTAGAGTCATGCTAGTGAGTAATTGTGGATTGTAGAAATACTTGTGTTGAGGTTTGTGATTCCCGTAGCATGCACGTATGGTGAACCGTTATGTGATGAAGTCGGATCATGATTTATTTATTGATTGTCTTCCTTATGAGTGGCGGTCGGGGACGAGCGATGGTCTTTTCCTACCAATCTATCCCCCTAGGTGCATGCGCGTAGTATTTCATTTTGATAACTAATAGATTTTTGCAATAAGTATGTGAGTTATTTATGACTAATGTTGAGTCCATGGATTATATGCACTCTCACCCTTCCTCCAGTGCTAGCCTCTCTAGTACCGCACAACTTTCGGCGGTGCCATACACCCACCATATACCTTCCTCAAAACAGCCACCATACCTACCTATTATGGCATTTCCATAGCCATTCGGAGATATATTGCCATGCAATTTTCCACCGTTCCGTTTATTATGACACGTTCCATCATTGTCATATTGCTTTGCATGATCATGTAGTTGACATCGTATTTGTGGCAAGGCCACCTTTCATAATTCTTTCATACATGTCACTCTTGATTCATTGCACATCCCAGTACACCGCCGGAGGCATTCATATAGATTCATATTTTGTTCTAAGTATCGAATTGTAATTCTTGAGTTGTAAGTAAATAAAAGTGTGATGATCTTCATTATTAGAGCATTGTCCCATGTGAGGAAAGGATGATGGAAGCTATCATTCCCCCACAAGTCGGGATGAGTCTCCGGACTTTGCAAAATATAAAAGAGGCCAAAGAAGCCCACAAAAAAATAAGAGAAAAGAGAGAAAGGGCAATGTTACTATCCTTTTACCACACTTGTGCTTCAAAGTAGCACCATGATCTTCATGATAGAGAGTCTCCTATATTGTCACTTTCATATACTAGTGGCAAATTTTCATTATAGAACTTGGCTTGTATATTCCAATGATGGGCTTCCTCAAATTGCCCTAGGTCTTCGTGGGCAAGCAAGTTGGATGCACACCCACTTAGTTTCTTTTTGATCTTTCATAAACTTATAGCTCTAGTGCATCTGTTGCATGTCAATCCCTACTCACTCACATTGATATCTATTGATGGGCATCTCCATAGCCGTTGATATGCCTAGTTGACATGAGACTATCTCCCTCTTTTGTCTTCTCCACAACCACCATATTCTATTTCACCTATAGTGTTATGTCCGTGGCTCACGCTCATGTATTGCGTGAAAGTTGAAAAAGTTTGAGAACATCAAAAGTATGAAACAATTGCTTGGTTTGTCATCGGGGTTGTGCATGATTTAAATATTTTGTGTGATGAAGATGGAGTGTATCCAGACTATATGATTTTGTAGGGATAAGCTTTTTTTGGCCATGTTATTTTGAGAAGACATAATTGCCTTGTTAGTATGCTTGAAGTATTTTTTTTATGTCAACATTAAACTTTTGTATTGAATTTTATGGATCTGAACATTCATGCCACAATAAAGAAAATTACATGGATAAATATGTTAGGTAGCATTCCACATCAAAAAAATTGTTTTTATCATTTGCCTACTTGAGGACGAGCATGAATTAAGCTTGGGGATGCTTGATACGTCTTCAATGTATCTATAATTTTTGATAATTCCATGCTATTATATTATCTGTTTTGGATGTTTTATATGCATTAATGTGCTATTTTATATTATTTTGGGGACTAACCTATTAACCTAGAGCCTAGTGCCAGTTTCTGTGTTTCCTTGTTTTTCGCAGAAAAGGAATACCAAATGGAGTCCAAACGAAATAAAACCTTCACGATGATTTTTCTTGGACCAGAAGACACCCAGGAGACTTGGAGATCAAGTCGGAAGAGCCACGAGGCGGCCATAGGGGGGAGGGCGCGCCCCTGCCTTGTGGGCCCCTCGTGACTCCCCTGACCTAATTCTGCCTCCTATATATTCACATATATTCCCAAACCACTAGAAGCATCCACGAAAACACTTTTCCACCGCCGCAACCTTCTATTCCCGTGAGATCCCATCTTGAGGCCTTTTCCGGCATCCTGCCGGAGGGGGATTCGATCACGGAGGGCTTCTACATCTACTCTATTGCCCTTCCGATGAAGCGTGATTAGTTTACCACAAACCTACGGGTCCATAGCTAGTAGCTAGATGGCTTCTTCTCTCTTTTTGATTCTCAATACCATGTTCTCCTCGATGTTCTTGGAGATCTATCCGATGTAATCTTCTTTTGTGGTGTGTTTGTCGAGATCCGATGAATTATGGATTTAAGATCAGCTTATTTATAAATATTATTTGAATCTTCTCTGAATTCTTTTATGCATGATTTGGTATCTTTGTAATTCTCTTCGAATTGTCGGTTTGGTTTGGCCAACTAGATTGGTTTTTCGTGCAATGGGATAAGTGCTTAGCTTTGGGTTCAATCTTGCGTTGTCCTCACCCAGTGACAAACTAGGGGTAGCGAGACATGTATTGTATTGTTTCCATCGAGGATAAAAAGATGGGGTTTACATCATATTGCTTGACTTTATTCCTCTACGTCATGTCATCTTACTTAATGCATTACTCTGTTCTTCATGAACTTAATACTCTACATGCAGGCAGGAATCGGTCGATGTGTGGAGTAATAATAGTAGATGCAGGCAGGAGTCGGTCTACTTGACACGGACGTGATGCCTATATTTCATAATCATTGCCTTAGATATCGTCATAACTTTGCGCTTTTCTATCAATTGCTTGACAGTAATTTGTTCACCCAGCGCATTATTTGCTATCTTGAGAGAAGCCTCTAGTGAAACCTATGGCCCCCGGGTCTATTTTCCATCATATAAGTTTCCAATCTACTATTTTGCAATCTTTTACTTTCTGATCCATAAACCAAAAAACCCCAAAATATTTACTTTATCTTTTGTTTAGTTTTATCTATCTCTATTAGATCTTATTTTTGCAAGTGACCGTGAAGGGATTGTCAACCCTTTATCGCGTTGGGTGCAAGTTGTTTGATTGTTTGTGCAGGTATTGGTGATTTGTGCGTTGTCTCCTACTGGATTGATACCTTAGTTCTTAAGCTGAGGGAAATACTTATCTCTGCAAGGGAAAAACCAGTGCAAGCTCAAGAAATAGCAGACAACATCAGAGCAGAAGAGGGACTGATCTACCTCAAACAACATCTTTGATGATGAAACGTTTAGGAGCCACCAGAGATCAACCCCTCCATTGGCGCACCGCTAGGGATTCTTTGGGTCCTATGCCGCTTTTATGTAGGGGAGATGTGATTGAACTAGAGAGTGTGGAAATAAAACTTACTTTGAGTGAAGGGCCTTTAAAAAATCATGCATAGATTTCTTCATACAAATCTATGCCATCAAGCCATCATTCGATGGTCCAGCTTATTTTTTACTATTTTCCACCTCTCACACCATTGATTCGAGAAAAGACCGCAACATGCTCGAGTAACATGTAAATGACATAAAGACCACAGTACCACACACACACACACACACATAGGCTGTAACTATCTCATGACACAAATTTAGGTTCAAGATAGATAAAGGAAGGCAAAGTTGCAAGCTATAGATTAGGGAGCAACAAACTAGCAAAACAATGATGCAAAACCTGGACCACACATATTGTTATCTAGATGTTTGTTATTAACTAGTAATACCTAAAAGAAGCATCTTTTATTACCGAAGCACTACCACTGATTAGACCAGCTCATTCACTTGCCATTTGTTAGTATGCTAAAAGCCCACTACCTTTGCCTTCTTCGCTACGGGAAAGACCTCAACCACATCGTCACTATCGTAGGAGTCGCTAGGAACCTCCATCACTAGCTTCTTGCCCTGTGCCTCTATCACCTTCTTCACCACTTGATATTCCAGCCCCTTCTTGTCGGTCGTAGCATCAACGGAAACCATACTGCCCTCATCGACTTCCCCTTTGACCAGCAACTCCGAGAGCTTTGTCATGACATTCTTATGCACCCACCTCCTTATGGGCCTTGCACCATACATCTGTGGGGAGAGTAGCATGATTACCAAAACATATAGACTGGTGAATACGCATGTCTATTTTTTGTAAAAATGAAAATGAACTACACTTACTGGGTTGTATGATTCTGACAGAATGACATCTAGCGCATCGTCACTTGCAACTAGAGAGATACCCTTGTTAGCTACACTGGCAATAATAATCTTCATCTGGATTTTGACTACCTCCTTCAGTTTGTCATGCGAAAGAGGTTCAAATATCACCACCTCACTCAATCTGTTGAGAAGCTCGGGCTTGAAGCATTTCTGAACCTGCCCAAACAAGTACATATGAAAATCATAATACAACTATTGCACCCCTAAGAAAATAGTTTGTTCACAAACCTGTTCCATAACAAGACCGTGTGCTGCTTCCATTGTTGTTTCTCCATTCATTCCTGCTGTTAGGTGCTCTGCTCCCATATTTGATGTCATAATGATGATGGTATTCTTGAAATCCACGGTCCGTCCCTTGCCATCAGTCAACATACCATCATCAAGGAGCTGAAGAAAAACATTAAACACTGACGGATCTGCCTTCTCCACCTCATCAAAGAGTATAACACTGTATGGGCGCCTCCTGATTTTCTCAGTCAGTTGCCCACCATCTTCATGACCATGATAACTTGAAATGTCACAAAACAAGCACTAAAATTAGCCAAAGCAAGGATAAGTATGGAAATATAATGTTGACAAGAGAACACTACACAAACCTCGGAGGTGCTCCAATGAGGCGCAACACAGATCCACTATTAACGTACTTAGACATGTCAAAGCGAACCAACATCTTCTCAGTATTGAATAGTTGCTCAGCAAGAGCTTTTGCGAGCTCGGTCTTTCCCACACCAGTCGGTCCTAGAAAGAGGAAAGATCCTATCGGTTGGCCAGATTGATCAAGACCAGCTCTAGCACGTAACACCGTTGTGCAACCAAATTGACCGCTTCATCCTGGCCAACGACTCGCTCATGCAATCTGTTAGCAAGGTGGATCAACTTATCCTTCTCCTCTTCATCAAGTGTGGCGACGGGAATTCCTGTCCATCGACTCACAACCTTCAAATAACAAATGAAACAAGAGAAGCATATCACATTGAAATAAAGGAAATATTCAAAAGGAGATTATTACCGGCACAATGGGAATATTAACAAACACTATTAAGACTGCCTACTTGCGCAACATGATCTGGGCCAAGAACTCCTTCCCGCACTGCTCTTGTGGAGGTACTTTGTGTTGCGCTCCATTGTCTTTGGCTATCAATCTGCATCCTTGTGGTGGAACATGCCTCGTCAATCAGATCAATTGCCTTATCAGGAAATTGACGACCTATTGATAACATTAAAAACCATCAATTTTATCCAACATCCCACATGTATGCAACTTGATGGGAGTATTACACAATGCTACATTACTCAAGCGTATCTAATGTCATTAGACTCAATCACTCAAAAACAATATGAATGTATAAGCACTCTTGCCCTTGAATTGTAGTGCACAAATAGCACAAAACCTATATTTAAATGGTTTAAATATAAAAGTGACATCATAAGTCAAATGACCAATTATGATACTCTATTTTTAATATTCATCATTTTTTCTACGTGATTAGGTGAGTGTGAAAGAACCGATCACCAGTCATGTCTGATTCACGCAAAGCTCAAAACTCAAAATTGAAGATATTAATGAATGCCCCATCTATTCCAAAATAAAGATAAGGTGTACTAATTTCTACCAGCTTTCCAAGACTTGAACCCATGACCTCCTAGTCACAAGACGGCAGCTTTACCACTACGCCAAGGCTCCCCTTCAGTATCATTACCACATCAGTATCATTAGAAAATATATCATTAGATCCATTATGAAATAATGTCTCATGTTTTGTTTATTTGATATTGTGGGTGCTGATTTCCCCCCTATAAACTAGGTCAAACAAATAAAGGATTGACTTAAAAAATCACCTTATATTTTGAAATGGAGGGAATAAAAAAATGTGGATAAAACAACGTGTAATCTAATTTCTTGTTGCCCCTGCTGTTGTTGTAATCTACAATCTCTACACTATTTACCAATTGATACTTTTTGCATATTACCTGTTTTAGTAATCAAATGCATTTTATTAAGTCATCACATGTGAACTCATGTTATTACTTATTAGAAATAGCATATATAAGACTTTTATGCTTTTAACCCAACCGACAGTATATTAATACAGCACAAAGGAAACCAATGCAAGCAAGTGTTGAAAGAAATAAGTGTTGAAAGAAATTAAGACTGCTCACCAGTTATATAGCGGCCAGCAAGCTGTGCAGCAGCAACAAGAGCAGCATCCTGAATCTTCAGGCCATGGTGCTCTTCATACCGCTGCTTTAGCCCCCGCAGAATACAAATGGTTGCCTGCGTGCTTGGCTCCTCCACATGCACCTTCTGGAACCGTCGCTCCAGTGCGGCGTCTTTTTCAATGTACTTGCGGTACTCGTCGAAAGTCGTAGCGCCCACGCATCGGATACGACCGCGGGCCAATGCCGGCTTCAGCAGGTTGGCGCCGTCCATGCTGCCGCCCTTGGTCTTCCCGGAGCCGACAAGCATGTGCACCTCGTCAATGAACAGAACTACCTGGCCGTCCGCATCCTCCGCTTCCTTGATCACATCCTTGAGGCGTTGCTCGAACATGCCGCGGTACTGGGTCCCTGCCACCATCGCCCCAAGGTCGACCTCCACCACGCGCGCCCCGGCCAGAGCGGCGGGCACCATCCCACCTGCGATGCGCCGAGCGAGCCCCTCGGCAATGGCCGTCTTGCCGACTCCCGGTGCGCCGACCAGCAGGGCGCTGTTCTTGGTCCGGCGGCACAGGATGCAGACGACACGATCGATCTCGTCGTCGCGGCCGATCACCGGATCAGTCATGCCAGCCACCACCGTCATATCCCGGCCGTACGTGCTCAAAGCCGTCTCCTTCGGAGTCGGAGCTGCCTTGGGCGCGGCGCCCACGAGAGAACCGCGCCGGCCTCCGGCAGAACTGTTCAATGTGGTGCGGGTCTTCACAACGGGCGGCCTGTACACGGATCCGCTGGTACGACCGCCGGGAGCATCGGCTGCGGCTGTCAAATCGATCGGCGACGGAGAGGTCGAGAAGGCGACCGGGCTCGCCGTTCCTGCGGCCGGGGTCACGAAGTGCGCCGGAGCAACTCCACCGGAGGCGGGGGCAGCAGCACTGGAGGCCAAAGGGCGACGCCTCTGCTGCTTCAGGTTAACCAAGGGAGCCTCGAGGGAGTCGGAGGAGCGATGACAGACAGATTCTGTGTGCAGCCGAGACCCCCGGAGGACGGAGCAGCTGGGCCTGCTATGCGGGAGCAAGGCGGGGGAGGAAGGACGGCTCTCTTCGTCGACGCCACCGTAGCGGAGATTGCGGCGCGGTCTCAGCCTCAGCGAGAACTCTCCGTATGCGGGGAACTCATCGTCGTCGGACTCTCCGCTGGGGAAGACGCTGGGAACGTATTTGACGCCTCCGGTGGAGGGGTGGAGTGGGTCGGGAGTGCTTCCGTTGGACATGGTGCGGGCCGGCGGTGAGTCGATCGGGATTCGCGATAGTGCGGTAGCGCGGATCGCGTGTCCTTATATATAGGAGCACGAAGGGAACCCAGCACTCCCGTTCCGTGTTTACCGCGGGTTGATGACGGTGGACGTGAAGCCGAAAATTCGACGCTACAGTTAATTTCCTTTTTTGAAGGGAAGTCTCATCATTATCCGTACTGCAATGTGCTGTTCAAGGAAAAAAAAATCGTACTGCAATGTTCTTGGGCTTATTCTTCAAAATAACAATGTTCTTGGGCTTCCAGGTCGCTGCTAGAATCCTACTCCCTTCCGGCATTTCCTATATCGCGCCTTAAGCGCCGGAAAAACCTATTGGACGCATATTGCGTGAAACTGTCGACTTATCGCACAGAGAGATTCTTACTGGTTTTGGGCCAGCCCATCTGTACCGTTCGTACAAGTTCCGGTTTTGCCAACCTTCTCCCAGCCGATTCTTACTGGTTTTGGGAACCATCTAGAAGGTTCCTGAACCGGTTTTTATTTTTCCTTTTTTATATTTATTCTTTCTGTTTTTTTATTCTTCCTTTTTCTGGTTCTTTTTTCTTTTATTTTCGTTAATTTTTTGTGTTCTTTCCGTTTTCCTATTCAAGTTAATTTCTCTTTTCAACACATTTTCTTTCTTTAGGTTTTATCTCCATATGTGTTCTTATCATTTTTTAAATATTCATAAAAATCGTGTTTCCAGAAAATGTTCAGTTTTCAAAAAAATGTTCTCAAAATTCAAAAATTGTTCTTGTTACACAAAAGAGTTCAAAACTTTCAAAATTCAGAAAATGTACCGGATTTCAACTTTTTTGTTCACGTATTCAAAAAGAATTCATGCTACCAAATTTGTTCGGGATTTTTCAAAATTGTTCTTCATTTCAAAATTTGTTCTCAAGATTCAAAAAATGTTCATGCTTTAAAAAATTGTACGTGCTTCGAAATTTGTTCTCTGTTTCAAAATGTGTTCTCAACATTCAAAAAATGTTCATGCTTTAAAAAACTGTTCTTTCAAAAAAAATTGGAAATCCAAAAATTGTTTCTTTTCAAATTTTTGTTTGTGTTTGTGAAAAAAATCATACGTTCAAAAAAATATTCAAAATTTGCCTTTTAGACATCTTAAAAAATTACTCAATGTTTGTGTGTTTGTTTTAAAAATTGTTCGAAGTTTCAAAAATTGTGCACGTCTTACCAAAAAGTTCGTGTTTTTCAAAAATGTTCGGAGCTATAGAAAAATGCCTTCATTTTAATCATTTTTGTTCACATATACTGAAAAAATCGCATTTACAAAATTGTTTTCCGTTTCAAAATTTTGTTCTGAATTTTCAAGAATTGTTTCTGTTTTAAACTTTTGTTCACCAATTAAAAGATATCACATTCTCAGAAAATGTTCTGGATTTCAAAACTTGTTCATAAATTCAAGAAATGCTCCTGTTTTTAAGTTTTTGTTCGCAAGTTAAAAAATGTTTGAGGAATTCAAAAAATGTTCATATTTATTAACTTTTGTTCACCAAATCAAAAAAATGGGAATTTCCAAAAATGTTCCCGCTTTCCAAATTTGTTCACATCATCAAAATGGTCATGCTTTTCAAAAATTGACCCCAAATTCCAAAAATGTTCCGGGGAATTCAAAAAACTGCTCACGTCTTGAAAATTTTGTTCGTAATTTTGAAAAATGCCCGCGCTTTCAGTTTTTTGTTCCTGTTTTTCAGAAAATGTTTCCTTTTGGAGAAATTCTTCTTGATTTCAGGGAATAAAAATGTCGTTTTCATGTTGTTCCTTTATTTTGAATTTTTTTTAGATTCCCAAAAATGTTTCAAGTTTAATTTTTTTTCTCTCTATGAAATATGAAAATGTTTGCACCTTATGTTTCCACATAAGACGGACTACCAGTCTATGTACGAAATTCCAGGAATTATGGTGGCTATTAGCGTTGCTCACTTGCAATAGGTTATTGTTCGGGCCTGCCACTGTTGTATGTTTCTTTAAGACTGGCGCTTTGATCTTAACATGAGAAGTCGACTGTTGTAGTGGTTAGCATGGCGCGCCATTCTCAAGTGCCGTCTCTTTTTTTGTGTTTTTCATATCCCGATTGTGCCAATGGAAATGTGCCGGCCCAGGTTAGCGGCGTCCTGTGCGAAACGTCAACACTTTGCCGCAACTAGCGGCAAATAGGAAGTCCCTTAAGCGCCCGTTAT
>NC_041391.1:490630918-490656846 GCF_002162155.2 Triticum dicoccoides
TTCTTCTATTAAAGATTCAAAAAATGTGTGCCGGACGACCTGGAGACCCCTATACACAGGACAACAGTGATAACGGTCCCACTATTCTATCTGTTGTGATGATTATAGGTCCTTTTACTTCTTCAGTAAGGTAAACAACGTTATGGTTTCCCTGTTTTAGTTTTAGTTTTCTTTTTTGTTTTTTGTTTTGGCCGTTTTTTTTTCCTTTTTACCTTTTCTCCTTTTTTTCTCTTTTCTTTCTTCTTTTTATTTTTTCCTTTTTCAAAATTCGTGAACTTTTTCTTAAAAATTATGAAATTTTCTTAAGTTCATGTTTTTTTTAAAAATTGATGAAATTTTTTCAGACTCAGTGAACTTTTTAAAAATCAATAAAGTTTTGGCCGAATTTGATGAAATTTTTTCAAATTTGATGAGCTTTTTGAAAAAAAGATGAAGTTTTTCTAAATTTAATTTTTTTCCAAAATCAATGTACATTTTCTAAACCGATGAACTTTTTTCAGGACAGATGAACTTTTCTTCATATTTGATGAACTTTTTCCAAATTCGGTGAACTTTGTTTCCAAATCGATGAATATTTTGAGGTTTGTGAACTTGTTTTTCAAAATCCGTGAATCATTTTTTAATTCATGATTTTTTTTTTCATTTTTTCCTTTTTTTCATTTTTTTGAAAAGTCAAAGCTGGACTAGTCAACAAGACAAGCTGGAATCGAGCGAGCGATTTTTTCACATCAACTAGACCAGCTAGAATTACACTAAAAGAAAAACCAGCTAGAATTGGCGAGCATTTTTTCGCGTCATGTTCACTGCAATCGACCGAAGTTTAGTTGGGTCAGCCCGGTATTGTGACGCTTTGAGCGCGAGTAACGTAAACCAGTGGTCCCCTTCCATCCTCCGGTCCGTCGGGGCGGGAGGTCCTATACGCACATCACTGCAAAGAACAGCGGGCGGCGAAAGAGGTGCTTCCGACTGGGTTGGCCAATTATCATAGTAGAGGTTCGGTTATAGCGAGCCATAACTGTAGCCGAAATCACTGATTATAGGGGTACATTTTGCAAAGGTCACTCCCCTCTTTTCATTTTATGACAAATGGCGCATTGTATGTATGTGGGAGTTTCTCATTTTTCGTAGATTAATTCATTAAAAACGTTTTATCTTTTAAAACTATGCGTCCAAATCCTCGAACGTTTTCACTGTTGGATTCTTCAAGTCGAGATCTTGAAGACTAAATCCCATGTTAATTTTTTTTAAAGGAGGATATACCCCTGGCCTCTGCATCTGGGCGATGCAAAATCCCATGTTGATAGGTTTCGACGAACTTTTTTTCATGAAAACCGGAAGCATGTTTTTTCTCTTTTCGAAGAGGCACAATTGTGCCTCTCGCTGAAGTAAATTTGTGCATCCTTGAAAAGAAAATATATGCCTCTCGTGAAAGAAAAAAGGAACAAATATCCTTTTTTTTTTTGAGAAACAAATTTGTGCCTCTCACGGAAACAAATTTGTACCTCCACGAGAAGTAAATTTGTGCCCATGACGAAAGGGAAAAAAATAAAACATGTTTTTTTTCTTAGAGGCACGACTATGCCTCTCTCAGGAGCATATCTGTGTCTCCACGAGAAGCAAATATGTGCCTCTCGCGGAAGGAATTTTTTTCCTTTTCGAGAGGCACAATTGCGCCTCTCATGGAATCAAATATGTGCCTCTGCGAGTACTAAATTTGTGATCTTGTGGAAGAAAAAAAACATGTTTTATTCCTTTCCAAAGGATGTGCCTCTCAATAATGCAAATCCGTGCCTCTCGCGGAAGCAGAAAAATGTGTTTTCTCGTGCAATTCTTTTTCAATTTATTTGGTCCAAAACCTAAGAAAAAACAAAAGGATCATCTAAAAGCGGAAAGCGTACAAAAATAATAAAAGAAACAAAATTCGGAGGCAACACCCAGAGCGTACCATGTGGCGGCCGCTGAAAGCGCGTCAAGTGGCCGCGGAGTGACCCTTGCGGGGCTCCCGAAAAGTACTCGCTGATTAGTTGCTCTCAAGTGTAGTCCAATGTTTTATGGTTTTCCAAAAAAACACGCACTTTTTTAGATAAAAGGAAATATTTTTGAACTTAGGAACAATTTGAAAATGTGAAATATTCTAAAAATCCAGTTTTCTTTGAAAATCAGAACATGTTTCAAAAACATGATTTTTTTTCTTCGGGAAACACGAATATTTTACTTTTATTTCAAATATGAAGATTTTTTTTAAATTCGAATAATTTTCTGAAAATGCGAAATTTTTTTACAAATCTATATATTTTTTGAAAACATGATCATTTTTTGAAAATTTCGAGTATTTTAAAAATTAGAATTTTGGAACATGTTGAACATCATTTGAAATTTATAATTAAAAAGAAAAAGAGAAAAACGTGAAGAAAACCAAGGAAGTAAAAAGGGTTCAGGTGCCTTCTAGAAGGTTCTAAAATTTGGTCAGGAACCTCAAGAAGGTTCCCAAAACTGGTGGCTTGCACACTGAGTAGGCCAGCCTAATATTGGTTGGGGGTGTGTGTAGCCTCGACTATTTTTGTCGCAAATTGCGGCAAATAGAAAAGGTGAGTCAGGCTTATTCTTCGAAAAAAATGTTTATCCTTCTAAAAAATGTTCTTGCGTGGATTTCTAGGTTCTTAATTTTACTATTATCCCTTTAAAAACAAGTGTTATATATGCCATCAAAATAATATCATAGGATTCATATTTTAATAAAGTATCTAAACATATAATCTTGATGGCAGATAGCACATATTACACACAGTATAACCGCACCTAATCCCTGCCCTCACAGCGATTTGCGTTTTTGGCCATCTGTTTTCGCGATCTGGGAGTTCCTGGTCGTCGGATCTCGTGTGAAAAGCGCTCTGTCCCACATTGTCTGCAATCTAGCCCAGCTGTCCTGTGGGCTGCTGCTCCACAGGCCGAAACCAAGCATTGTGGTAAACTGGGCCTTGCTGTTCAGCCCATTTATCTCACCGAGTCGAGCGCGTTGTGTTCATAAAAAAAACTCTTTTGTCGATAGAGCGTTGCTTCTCTGACCCGTTCCTCTTCTCTCCTACGCCATCCTCTCCTCTCCTCCAGCGCGACCATGGCCATCTCTCGTGCCGTCGCTCCGGTAGTCTCCGCCTCTCCCCTCCTCCGCTCCCCCGGCGTCCTACTACGCTCTCCCCATGACCTATCTCTTCTCCACCTCCACACCGTGGCGCTCTCTTCGCTGGTAGGAACCCTAGGACCACGAGATCCGTCGCTGCTGCCTTGTCCGAAGGACCCGGGAGTTCGGGTCGTCGTCGTTGACTCGAGTTCATATCAACCTGCAGGACATCCCGGTGCCATTCCAAGGAGCCACACCGAGCTCGCCTCCTAGCATCATGACACCTCACTGTTAGTACATACCTAGGACAATTTTCAGATCTCATATTTGTTTCATTAATCAATCGATGTGGGCAAGCTCAGCTGCCAATGCCCTTAAGATTTCAAGTAGTGGCGCCAAGGATGCTGTCCCAACCTATTCGATCTCCGGATAGTTCTCCATTGGTACAGATTTGTTATGCATGCAAGCTAAGTACTCCAGTAGGAGTCAGCCGGAGGCTTCTCCTTTTTGGTAGAGAGTGCATCTAGTGTGCAGTGTTCTTGTACATTCCAACTCTCTACACCCAACACATTGTTTTTTTTTCGTGTATACGTTTTCGCGATCTGGGAGTTTCCGGCCGTCGGATCTCGTGGGAAAAGCGTTCTATCCCGCATTGTCTGTAATCTAGCTCAACTGTCCTGTGGGCTACTGCTCCCCAAGCCGAAGCCGAGCATTGTGGTAAGCTGGGCCTTGCTGTTCCACACCGTGGCGCTCTCTTCGCTGGCAGGAACCCTAGGACGACGAGATCCGTCGCTGCTGCCTTGTCCGAAGGACCCGGGAGTTCGGGACGTCGTCGTTGACTCGAGTTCATATCAACCTGCGGGACATCCCGGTGCCATTCCAAGGAGCCACACCGAGCTCGCCTCCTAGCATCATGACACCTCACTGTTAGTACATACCTAGGACAATTTTCGGATCTCATATTTGTTTCATTAATCAATCAATGTGGGCAAGCTCAGCTGCCAATGCCCTTAAGATTTCAAGTAGTGGCGCCAAGGATGCTGCCCCAACCTATTCGATCTCCGGATAGTTCTCCATTGGTACAGATTTGTTATGCATGCAAGCTAAGTACTCCAGTAGGAGTCAGCCGGAGGCTTCTCCTTTTTGGTAGAGAGTGCATCTAGTGTGGAGTGTTCTTGTACATTCCAACTATCTACACCCAACACATTGTTTTTTTTTGCGTGTATACGTTTTCGCGATTTGGGAGTTCCCGGCCGTCGGATCTCGTGGGAAAAGCGCTCTGTCCCGCATTGTCTGTAATCTAGCTCAACTGTCCTGTGGGCTACTGCTCCACAAGCCGAAGCCGAGCATTGTGGTAAGCTGGGCCTTGCTGTTCAGCCCATTTATCTCACCGAGTCGAGAGCATTGTGTTCGTAAAAAAAACTCTGTTGTCGATAGAGCGTTGCTTCTTTGACCCGTTCCCCTTTTCTCCTACGTCTCCTCTCCTCTCCTCCAGCGCGACCATGGAGATCTCTCCATGCTTCCCCTCCTCCGCTCCCTCGGCATCCTACTATGCTCGCCCCATGACCTATCTCTTCTCCACGTCCGCACCGTGGCGCTCTCTTCGCTGGCAGGAACCCTAGGACCACGAGATCCGTCGCTGCTGCCTTGTCCGGAGGACCCGAGAGTCCGGGACACCGTCGTTGACTGGAGTTCGTATCAACTAGCGGGACATCCCGGCGCCATTCCAAGGAGCCACACCGAGCTCGCCTCCTAGCATCATGACACCTCAGTGTTAGTACATACCTAGGACAATTTTCAGATCTCATATTTGTTTCATTAATCAATCGATGTGGGTAAGCTCAGCTGCCAATGCCCTCAAGATTTCAAGTAGTGGCGCAAGGGCTGCTGTCCCAGCCTATTCGATCTCCGGATAGTTCTCCACTGGTACAGATTTGCTATGCATGCAAGCTAAGTACTCCAGCAGGAGTCAGCAGGATGCTTCTCCTTTTTGGTAGAGAGTGCATGTAGTGTGCAGTGTTCTTGTACATTCCAACTCTCTACACCCAACACATTTTTTTTGCGTGTATATTATGTCCTTGGACTGGTCCTTGTTGTTACATTCACTAGCATATACCAGAAAAAGGAAAGGTGGAAGAAAAACCATCTTTATACTTATAATGTGAGGAATACTTTTTAGAATAACTGAGTACCTTCTTTTAGAAATGGGAATAATTGTTATGCAAGAAAAAATAGTTTCATCTTTTGACAGTAAATCAAGCTATGGCCGTAATTGAATGAATTGTTTTGATGCGTGTTTGCAGTTTCGTGGGTCAAGAACGAGTGGGTCAAGAACGACGGCTCCGGCATCTCGACTGCACGACAAAAGTTTTCTAGTGGCTAAATGGAGTCGACTCTAGGGGCGACTCTAGGGGCGACGGGCATGGCGACTAGGGGCGGGCCGCATCTCCTCTCCGGCGATGGCCGGCGAGTCGGAGGCAGGTTCTGGGCTTTGCCGGACGCCGAGGAGGAGGATGTGGACGGGGATGCGGACGGCGATCCGCCATCGTCGCCGACGCCAACTCCCTCTGACCACGTCAATGATTGGTTCGATGCCAGTTATTCGGAAGAGGAGGTCGCATCATCCATCAGCGGAGTCTTGCCCCTTCATGATCCGGCAAGAAACGATCTTCTCGAGGGCGACGAACAGGAGATGGTTCGACGCATAGTTCATCGGAGATTGTCGACGGCGATGATCAAACCTTGGAAGGGTCCTTTGCCAAAGGTTAGTCTCCCTAATCTCATTGTTTTCGATCTCATTAGGCCGGAGTCTTGGATCGTGGTTAATCGCAAGAAAAAAAGTCGCCGTACTCCGGCCAAATCAGCTCTGGCGGTGCGTGCGGCCATCTCGCTGGTTTCTTCGGGTCTTGGGATCGCTGCATCCGTAAACAGCGTTTGAACTCGATCTTAGGCCGTGAGGGGCCGAGCGAATGCGAGCTTGGGCTGAGTTCGGCTGGGCTGGAGTTAGCTGGGTATGAGGCCCATGCTAACCTGGTGCCAAATCTGCAGGAGTTGGTTGTCGATTCGGGCCTCGCGGCTGGGCCAGTCGGGCTTTTCTCACCTGGGTATGTGGCCCAGGTGGAGCCGGTTTTGATAGTGGCTGTGGACGACGGGGCGTCGGTTCCATCGCTGCATAGTCCCTCGACAGCGCCGGCTAGGGTTCGGCATTGACGTAGCCTGAACCTGCATACGGCGGGGAGTGGGAGAGCGTGGCGCATTCCGCCGCTGGGGCTGATGACGGCTCGCGGGGGAGCTATGCCGCTAGGGAAGAACGCTGGGGCCGGCCGGGTCCAATCCGCAATGCCGCAGGGGGCTGGTGTTGGCCGTGGTGCCATGCTGTCGCCAGCCTCCGGGGTTGGGGTTGGCCGGGGGCTGCCACCTGCTCCCAACCTTCCTGCTGGCAGAGGGGTACCTGCGGGTGGCTCGGCTACAGGCCGGGGTGGATGGGGCACTGGACCCCGACCACCGATCCTGGTCCCTGCAGGGTCACGGCCCTCGGTGCCGGCTACAGCTGGGGTGGCCATGGCGGGCCGTGGCGGTCAGTTTCCTCGGCCGCCCACCCCGGTTCCTGTGGGTCTCCGGCCTCCCGCACCGGGGGCTGTTGGCCGGGGTGGTGCGGTGCCGAGGCCACCTGCAACCGGGCCATCTACCGGGCAGCTACCTAGGTCGGCTCTGCCGCCTCACGTCGTTGCGAAGCCACCGCCGAATAGGGTCGGGCTAGTGCAGACACAACAGCCTCAGCTACCTCAACCTTCTGCCGTGCCCAAGGGACAGTGGGGTGATGATGGTTTCGATGCATATGGCGCTGGTAAGCACCGTGGATCCTCGTCCGCGGGCGGTGGTCGGGGCTACGCTTGGTAGAGCGATGGCACGGACGAGCGACCATTCTTGGGGGCCCCAGGAGGCTTTGTTGAGGGGGCATCTGGCCCGGGTCACCAACAATGGGGTGGATTTCGTGGTCATCGAGGTGGCCAGAGGGGCGGGTGGCCGGTACCGTCCACGACGGCCATCGCCTGTTACTGACCAGATGGTGGTTGACGAGGTCGTTGAGGAGCCGGTTCTGTCTGGGCACGCTATGGAGGTGGTTTCGGCGCTCGCCTCAGCTAAGATTCCTGGAAAGGAGTCCGAGTCGACATAGATAGTGGAGGTGTCTGACAGGACTGAGTCTGAGAGGGCGGCCAAGTGGGCACGTAAGAAAGAGAATATGTTGTGTTATAGATGTGGTGGCAAGGGACATTTTATAGCGGAGTGTGTGGCTGAGCTGTGTAGCACTTGTGGTAAACCGACACACGAGTTGGGGGACTGCCCGTTGTTGAGGGATCAGGCACCATCACTCATGATGTATGGAGTGTACTGTGCGGAGCTTACTTTTTTTGAGTCTCCAGCGGAGATGGATGCTCCTGATGAGTCTTTGAGTTTGACGGCTGGGTTGGTAAAAATTGCCAGAGGTGAGGTGTCAGAGGCACATATTGTTCAAAGGCTCAAAGAGTTAGCTCCTGGGGATTTCCAGTGGGAGTTGGTTACTATGGAGGATAAACTATTTCGGGTTGAGTTCCCGTCCGTTGACGATCTTCAGAGGCTTTTGAACTTCGGGATGTGCAAGGTGCCGGGTACTGAGGGTGTGCTTGATTTTCACGAGTGGAAGAGGATTGAGCCTACGGGCAAACCTCTGACTCAGGTGTGGTTGCGGTTTTCTGGGGCTCCCTCCAAGCCGTTGCAGGATGCCTGGGTCGTGGCCAGCTTGGGTATCATGGTGGGCAGACCCGGAGAGAGTGGATATGGACTTCACCAGGGCCCACGAGATTGCCCGCTGTTGGTGTCAAAACTGGCGGATCTCGGGTAGGGGGTCCCAAACTGTGCGTCTAGGCGGATGGTAACAGGAGACAAGGGACACGATGTTTTTACCCAGGTTCGGGCCCTCTCGATGGAGGTAAAACCCTACTCCTGCTTGATTAATATTGATGATATGGGTAGTACAAGAGTAGATCTACCACGAGATCAAAGATGCTAAACCCTAGAAGCTAGCCTATGGTATGATTGTTGTATATCTCTATCGACTAGCCTAGCCTCGGCTTATATAATGCACCAGAGGCCTAGGATAACAAGAGTCCTAGCCGAATACGCCGGTGGGGGAGGAGTCCTTGTCTTGATCGCCAAGTCTTGCAGGATCTTCCTTGTATGCGGCAGCCGTCCGGACTGGCCCATGAGTATACGACCATGGGGGTCATCGGCCCAATCTAACAGATCGGGAGATGACGTGGTGAGTACCCCCTAGTCCAGGACACCATCAGTAGCCCCCTAAACCGGTCTTCAAGTTTAGGGACGCTCCTCGATTCTTCCGAACCGTTCTTCATCTTCAGTTGTCGGTCTTGAAAACTGGTTCAACAAATCTTCTCATCTTCGATCTTGAGGATCGCCGAAATGCATTCGGCGAGTTTACACATCGGGTATCCGAGGAGCCCCTTTAAGTTTCCGGCCTTTATCAATGCCTTGTTATTTTTATGCCACATCTCGGGTTTGAAGTTGTTCCCGGGCGGCAACGTACTCTTACGTCCGAGCTCCAACGTCGGACTGCATTCGATGTATCTTTTGCAGCCGAGCACCAACGCCGGACCGCTTCCCATCTCTAACGCCGGAATGTATCCGAGCTCCAACTCTAGACTATGTATCCGAGCTCCAACGCCGGAATGTATCTGAGCTCCAACGTCGGACTATGTATCCGAGCTCCAACGCCGGAATGTATCCGAGCTCCAACGCCGGACTATGTATCCGAGCTCCAACGCCGGACTGTATCTGAGGTGTCGTAAATCACCTTGGTTCAAAGAAGTTTGAAGGAGTTTAGCTGAGCTTAATGCCGGAAATGTCCTCTATGGAGCCAGCCACTAGCGCCCGAGCTTTATGCCGGACTGCTTCCAAGGTGGTGCACCACCCCGAATGTGGGCCGATTTTTGTCAATATTTTTGATTGGTGCAATTTATTCTCTGCCGAGATACATAGCCAGTAGCCCTCAAGGTGGGTATCGGTCTAAAACCCGAGATGCACATGAAGGATGACATAAGACCGCTGATCCCTGTAGCCGCTGAGACTCAGGTTGATTTGCAAAATTGGTCTGAGGATCAAGTCCTAGCTCGGCAGAATACTTCGGGACACAAAAAGCGGCGTGCTCAGTCCTCAAGACTCAGGTTGGGTGCGGCCGACCAACCTGAGGATCAAAATCTCCTCGGAGACCGTATTACACTTAAAATTTTCTGCATTGGACAGGCAATGCAGTAGCCCCCGAGACACTGGTCGGGTGGCAACACTAGATTAGGGGATCGATGTGCCCCTTTAATATTTGTAAATAATAAGCCCGAAGCCCAGTAGCCCCCGAGCCTTAATGCGGGCACGGGTGGCCGAATTAAGGATTTATATCCATAATAAAATCACAAATTATGTGTAATGACTCTATGTATCCAAGTACTTTACGTCATTAATGCTCGGATCCGCATTGTACAAAACTTTGTTGACCGACCATCGGCTTCCACCTCCCCGGCCAATAGCCGAGGAGTGTTTGTCCTACTTTATAAAGCCTTTATGAGGGCAAAGATTTACAACAAACAAGGCAATCTGGTCATACGGTTTTATAAACAAAGGTACGCAGAGAGATATATTATATTACTATTTAGCAGAAGAAATGTCTTCCAAAGAAAATAGTCCCGTTATCGGTTCATTTCTTTGGGTTGTCATGCTAAGCATGATCATGAAACCTCAGCTCCAACGTAAGAGCAAAATATCGAGGATTTAGTTTGGGAGGCCAGTTAATAGCCCCCGGTAGTGTTCGGCGACAGTTGAGGTCAAGCCGTAAACACTTCGGCCATTGTTATGTATAGCCCATCGTTTAACACCGTCATCGGATCGCTGACCAGTTTACGCTTATTGTGACAGTCAGTTTTCAGCTTTCTCCACTGAGGTGCTTAACCATGTGAGCTAGAAGCACAATCGCAGTGGTTCTCCCTTTGCACACCTAGCCGAACAAAGCGGAATGTAGGAGGCAAGCGCAGGAGCCGCGCAACCCAACTATTGACCGAAGACACAATTCGAAACCGATGCATATATAGCAATATCCGAGAATGTTTTTGCCGAATCTCTAAAGGTGTCCGGCGTTGCACTGCGAGACTTGTGCTGAAAACATACAAATAGTTTAAAAAGTGCCATTGGCTCGAAAAGCCAAAAAACTTATTCAAAAGGTTAATGTCCGAACTAGATCAAGTGTTCGGTGCCAATCCGAAAATTGGACTTTAGAAAAAAAGGTGCTTCTGCCGTGCTTTAACATGACACATCCTGTCTCAAAACTTCAAGCGGGTCAGCCTACGGCTTCAACCTCCTATCCCGAAGGCGGAGTACTTCTTACTAGGCCAGTTTAGCAAACTAAACTCTAGCGGCTTTGAGAGAGAAATTAGGCTCCCCGGCTAGTGACCGCACACTTGTGAAGAAAAAAAGGAGTGATAAATAATAATAATAACTTTGCAACGACTAAGAAGAAAAACACTTATTATAAAACGGCTCAAATAAACATAAGAGCCCCCAAGTGACTTGGGTAAAAGAATGATTGTATGTATCGAAGTACTTGTATCATATCTATGTTCAACCGAACTTTAAACGCGTCTTAACCGACCGTCGGCTTCTCCCTCTTTGGTCAAGGGCCGAAAAGTGTTATGTACTCCATCTGTCGAGAATATCGATGGTGTTTCCAATAACCAGTCAATCAAGCCATAAGGCTGTAACAGACAAAGCGCGCTCAGGGAACTTATGCTATATTACTGCGAAGTGTAAGAAGCATCTTCGAAGAAAATAGTACCCCCATCGATACCTTTCTTCGGTGCTCATTGTTATTATGAGACTTGTGCAATAGATTTTTTGTACTCATGAGTTCGTTGTGTGCCGACCATCATTGAAAACTATAAGGGCGCTAGCTTTCGGCTTCACCCAGTCTGAGGTCCGGCTCGGATGACCCGATCGTGACAATCGCAGAGGTGCTCCCTTTACTCCCTAGCCGAACAATCGGGAATGTAGGGGTAAACACAGGAGCGAGGCAACCCAGCTTGCAAATCTCTTAAGTCAATATGATGCATATTGTGGCGTAATACACGAACAAGGAACGAAGTCGTACAAGTATAATCATATGCAAGAGGAAAAGCTTCATGAAGGAAGCCCCCAAATGAATTGGGTATTTGAATTTATGCGTCACAAACAAAGTTTAGACAAGAAAATTTTTACAAGCAACATTTTCCAAAAAAAGTATAATGCTTGGTCGAACCGAACACAAGTTAGGAATTAAAGCTTTGAGCATGAAAGCGACTTAGCTGGTTAATGTGTTCGGTATTGATGACGCGGTCCGAGCTTGATACGGGACAAGGTTCCATCCCCCAAGCCGGTCCTGAGGTGGCGGAGCGGAGAGCTCGACACGCCGAAGTGGTGACATAGCACGGTCAATGCAGACTGGCAGAATGACGCCGAAGTCCCCGAATCATTTTCCTGTGCACAAAAAATGGTGCAAATCGGAGATAATAGTAATAATGATAATTAAAAAAAATCATTGCATAATAAATAATTTATGCAAAGTTAGTAATAAAAGAAATATGGCCTGGCGCCGAAGTCAATGTCGATGTAGGGCGTCGGCGTGATGCGGTAAAGGTGTGGCAAAGCCTGAATTCACAGGTCGGTCCGAGCCCCGGATGCGGCGTTCGCCGGACTATGTACGGAAACTGACCGAACCACCATGCAACTGTCGTTAATGCGGCCACCATTTGATAGACCTGTGTACATATGATGGACAAACCAGAGTAATAATTCCTTAGGAAAAATGAACCCAAACAAGCAAAAAATACTGGGATTAATAGCACCTGGTTTATTTGTTGTAGCAATCCGAAGGAAGGTGATTCCCAAAATTGGGACTCGATCCGCGCACCCATTGCCTTATGGGCAATAAAATGACGGCATGGCAATGCTGTCAAAGGTTGGCTCGCCGAGGCCAAGCCCTCGGTCCAGCTAACGTGACGGAGCTGGTCGGCTGGTGACGCCGAAGTGTCCAGAGTAGGTTGATGAAGAGATGGCGAAGCCCGCGGTCTAGCCGAGATGTCGAAGTAGGTCGGCATGATGGACCCCAGCTTGAAGAAGAAATAGTGCGGCCCTGCCGATGCAGGTCGTGACGTGGTCGATGCCGGCTTGATGAAGCGACCGTGCGGCGATGCCGGTATGCCCGCTCCGTGTAATCCGTGGGGCGGCGATGTTGGTGATGATTTATCCTTCACGATGCCGGACTCTTGTTCGTCTTGCTGAGATGATGATCCAAAGAAGTTGAGCTCGGCTCATCAAAGTGATGACGTGTCTAGCGCAGGTCGGCAGCCGTGGAGCAATATTGCCGGACTGTTTTGACACCAACATGATATTGAAGATCATGTTCAAAAGATTTTAAAGTTAGTGGGATGTGTTCGGGAACAAAACACAATACCCCATACAAAACCTCCTTCAAAAAGGATGTACGAAATCCCGTTCGTAAAAAGAATGAACTCGGGTCGGATTTGTTTTCATGCAGAAAACAGATCCGAAAAGTGATGCACTAATCGGAAGGTTCCCGGAGTTTGGATGGTCGGATCGAGCTGAAATTTTGAGGGGTGGTAGATATAGGAATTCTGTAGCCTATCAACGGTTGAATCTTCCAAGGGAGGTCCGAGCTAGAAGCTGGACACCACGCCCTAAACTCGTCCAGATTCTCGTCCAGATTTGACAAGGCTCCGGTATATCGTAGATTGTCGGAAATTCCTCCATCGGAACTCGACGAAATTTAGCGTGGCTGTTGTAGACGTAATTCCGCACTATTCCACCGAAGAAATTGTCAAACCTACGCTCGAGGAGGCGGTGACGGCGAATACAAGTTCGCTGTCCAGAAAAACAGCACGGTCGCCCGAGGGCAATGTTGACGTTGAGCCCCCGGGCTCCCTGGATGATTCTTCCATGATCTTGATAGAGATCAGAGCTGATGTTGATGAAGGCCCTCATCCGAACATGACGATCGGAGGTAGGGAGAAGTCCTTGGTCGAACCAAGGTGACCAGTCGAGCTGGTGATGAAGATGCCGAAGTCGCAGTTGATCTGCAGGCGAGCCATCGACCTTTTGCCGAACACACAGCGGAACTCTCAATGAAAGCACCAACGTCAGTGTCAAAACTGGCGGATCTCGGGTAGGGGGTCCCGAACTATGCGTCTAGGCGGATGGTAACAGGAGACAAGGGACACGATGTTTTTACCAAGGTTCGGGCCCTCTCGATGGAGGTAAAACCCTACTCCTGCTTGATTAATATTGATGATATGGGTAGTACAAGAGTAGATCTACCATGCGATCAAAGAGGCTAAACCCTAGAAGCTAGCCTATGGTATGATTGTTGTATATCTCTATCGACTAGCCTGGCCTCGGTTTATATAATGCACCAGAGGCCTAAGATAACAAGAGTCCTAGCCGAATACACCTGTGGGGGAGGAGTCCTTGTCTTGATCGCCAAGTCTTGCGGAATCTTCCTTGTATGCGGCAGCTGTCCGGACTGGCCCATGAGTATACGACCATGAGGGTCCTTGGCCCAATCTAACAGATTGGGAGATGACGTGGTGAGTACCCCCTAGTCCAGGACACCGTCACCCGTATTTTGGTTAGTGTGCTGAACATCGAGTATGTGCCTAAGGTGGTAAAGTGGGCATATCGAGGTCACATCTATAACCTTGTCATTGAGTTCGAGGATGAGAGTCTGTTTGCTGAGGTGGCCAACGGGACGGACACTGATATGCACGAGGGTGATGATGGTTCTGCTCTAAAGGAGGCACCGGCAGCTGACAGTGGGCGAGAGTTGTCCAAAGCATCGGGTGCTGACTCTCAGACATCTGCGGATGGTGTAGCACCAACTTCTACGGTACCCATGACTGCTCTTAGATTCGGGTCTTTTGAGCCGGCATCTGCACCTCCGAGACTTTGGAGTGAGCGGGTGGAGTCTGATGATGTGTTCGAGCACATGTTACCGGCTCTGGAGTACGAGGAGTCTGTGGTTCCCTTTCTTGGTGCGTCGCCGATATCGGCCAGGGTTGGGGCGGAGGAGGCTGCCCTCGCTGGCGGGGGTTCGAAGATGGTGATTTCGGAGTCCTACACTGCGGTCGTCGTACCTCCGACTCAGCAGGTGGTGCGTTATGTTGATGAGGGCATGGGGCAGGAGGCCTCGGCCCTCTCATCGGGCCTTGCGGATGACGAGTTTCGGGCGGTGCAGCTTGATGCTTTGAGAGGGAGGCCGAGGTTGCTAGCCACAGCTCCATCCTCCCCTTTTGCTGGGCCGGTTTCAGTGGCGCCGGCATCGCTTTCCGAAGAGGGCTCGGGGCAGGTGGTCCCGGGGCCTTCTTATCCAGGGGCGCCTACGGAGGCCTACTTGCCTTCGGCGTCGGCCACGTTGCCTGGCTGGCGGGCCGGGGTGGATGGAGAGCTCGGGTAGGAGGCCCTGGTTCAACCTTCCCCCGGCTTGGTGGTCTCAAGTAATGCTACTCGGGAGGAGGTGATTGCGTTCGGGGGCATTCCGGATCCGGTCTCCGAGGGGCGGCGGTTGAGTAGCCGCCTCCAGGACCATCCGGAAGTGGACGACATTCAGTAGCGGTGCGCTATGAGGGCGGCCAAGCTTCATGATGTGGAGGTCACTACTGGTATGTCTGTCAATACCTCTAATTCTATTTTGCATTTTACCAATGATGAGATTATTAATAATGCAAATCAACTAGGTATTTCACTAGGTAGTAATGATAGTGAAATCTCAACTTTGGTTAATGATATGCTGGATTTAGAGGCTGAACGGGCGCTTGAGATGATTTGTAACTTAGCGGCGGTAAAACCTATGAATGATTCTGAGATCGACGCTCTAGGGGTCAGGGCGCTCGATAATCTTTGTGCGGATCTGACTCAACCGTCTCCTGAGCCTGAGGAGGAGGTTGAGCGAGTGGATAATGTGGAAATGCGCACCTCTGTGGCTGGTTGTGAGGACCAACTGCAGAGTTTTAATGCTCCTAAACGCAAATGGAAGCGGAAGATCTACCCAGTTTCCGCAGTGCGTAGGAGAGCTCGGATCCGAACAACTAAAAAATTCCATGACGAGATATGAAAGGAATCTTTTGGAATAGCAGATGTCTAAAAGACTTGGCTAAAAGAAGGTTTCTTGCTGAGGCTTCTATTGAGCATAAGTTGGAATTTATCGCTTTGTCAGAAACGGGTAGAGCCAACTTCTCACCACAATTTCTTAATACTCTTTCGGGGGGTATTGATTTTGACTGGCATTGTCTACCTCCGCGAGGAAGATCAGGTGTGATTTTACTCGGGGTTAGATGTAACTCGTTAGAAGTCCGAAGCGTGGTCATGGGAGATTTCGCTGTTAAGTTTAGGGTGCGGTCGAAGTCAGATGGGTTTAATTGGGCTTTGGTAGCGGTATATGGTGCCGCACAGCCTGAGCATAAACCGGATTTCCTGGCTGATCTGGTTAGGATTTGTGGTTCTGAACAACTTCCTATCCTGGTGGGGGGTGATTTTAATATTATCAAAAGGAGTGATGAGAAGAATAATGACAATTTTGATGGCCGATGGTCCTTCATGTTTAACACAATCATTAAAAGCCTAGATCTGCATGAGATAAAGCTTTCCGGCAGAAAGTTTACCTGGGCTAACGCCTTGCCAAATCCGACGTTTGAAAAGCTGGATCGAGTCCTGGCTAGCGTCGAATGGGAGCAGAAATTTCCATATGTTACGGTCCAGGCGCTTACTCGTGGTATTTCTGATCACACGCCTTTATTCCTTGATTTTGGAGAGGCTACCCATTTGGGAAATAAAACTGTTTTCTCTTTCGAGCTTGCTTGGTTTGAGAGAGAAGGCTTCTTGGATCTCGTAGCCAGAGAATGGGCTAAGGATGCAGGAGGTCGGTCTGCGCTTGAGCGCTGGCAGAATAAAATTAGGCATTTGAGAAGTTTCCTACGTGGGTGGGCTAAACATCTCAGTGGGATTTATAAGGCCGAAAAGGAACAACTCCTTTTGCTAATTCAGTCCCTTGATGTAAAGGCCGAAACCACGATTCTACCAGCCACGGAGCTTCATGCAAAGCTAGAGGCGGAAATGAGGCTGAAAGAGCTCCTTCGTGAGGAAGAACTAAAGTGGGCGCTTCGGGCTAAGGTCACTAGAGTCGTTCAGGGGGATGCGAACACACAATTTTTTCACCTGATCGCCAATGGTAAGCATAGAAAAAAGAGGATCTTTCAGCTTGAACAAGACGAGGGAACGATTCTTGGTCAGGAAAACTTAAAGCAATATATCACTGAGTTCTACAAGCAGCTATTTGGGACTCCAGAGGACAACTGTGTGTCGTTGGATGAGTCTAGGATTGAGGATGTGCCTCAACTTATGGCTGTTGAGAATGATATTTTAGTCGCTCCTTTTTCTGAGAAAGAGGTATTTGAGGCCATTTCCCAAATGAAGAATAATAAGGCTCCTGGCCCGGATGGTTTCCCCGCAGAGTTCTATAAGAAGTGTTGGCATATTATTAAAGGAGATCTCTTGCCTCTGTTCAACGATTTATTCTTGGGCCAGCTTCATCTTTTTAAGCTGAATTTTGGAACTATAACCTTACTTCCAAAGAAGACACAAGCTATGCGGATTGAGCAATTCCGGCCTATCTGTCTGCTCAATGTTAGTTTCAACATTTTTACCAAGGTCGGGACAAATAGGCTCACACAGTTGCGCATACTGTGGTGCAGCCTACTCAGTCCGCTTTCATACCGGACAGGAACATCCTCGAAGGAGTTGTGGTCTTGCATGAAACGCTCCATGAGATCCACACGAAAAAACTTGATGGTGTTGTTTTCAAAGTGGATTTCGAGAAAGCGTACAACAAAGTCATATGGCCTTTCCTTCAACAGGCACTCCGAATGAAGGGTTTTGATGAAGCTTGGAGAAGACAAGTGTAATCCTTCACGCAAAAAGGGAGTGTTGGAATTAATGTGAATGACGATATAGGCCATTATTTCCAGACACACAAGGGCCTCAGACAAGGTGATCCAATGTCTCCTATTCTCTTCAACATTGTCGCAGACATGTTGGCAATCCTGATAGGTAGGGTAAAGGAGGCCGGTCAAGTAGGTGGCTTGGTGCCGCATCTTGTTGATGGTGGTGTGTCCATCCTGCAGTATGCTGATGATACAATTATCTTTATGGAGCATGACTTGGCAAAAGCGAGAAATATGAAGCTGTTGTTGTGCCTTTTCGAGCAATTGACTGGCCTGAAGATTAATTTCCATAAGAGTGAGTTGTTCTGTTTTGGGAGAGCCAAAGAGGAACAAGATGCTTATAAGCAATTGTTTGGTTGCAAAGTGGGAGCAGTTTCATTCACTTACCTGGGTATCCCCATTCATCATCGTAAGTTGACAAACAGTGAATGGAAATGTATTGAGGATCGTTTTGAGAAGAAACTGAGCTAATGGAAGGGAAAAATCATGTCGTATGGAGGCCTATTGATTCTCATTAATTCGGTGCTCACGAGTCTGCCTATGTTCCTTTTGTCCTTTTTTGAAGTACCAGTTGGAGTCAGGAAAAGACTGGACTTCTATCGATCCCGTTTCTTCTAGCAGAGTGATGAGCTTAAGAGGAAGTACTGTTTAGCCAAATGGGACGTCATCTGCCGACCGAAAGACCAAGGGGGTCTGGGTGTTGAGAATCTTGAGGTTAAGAACAGATGCCTCCTCATTAAGTGGCTTTATAAGTTAGCAGCTGACGGATGCAACTTGGGCGCATATTCTGCGTAATAAGTATCTACACTCAAAGACTTTGTTGCAGGTGATAGTTAGGCCGACTGACTCGCCGTTCTAGAAAGGGCTAATGAGAGTCAAAGCTACTTTCTTTAATAGAACAAGGTTTATTATTGGTGATGATAATAGTGCTCACTTCTAGGAGGATACTTGGCTGGGGGAAGTGCCGCTGGCGCTTCAGTATCCCTCGTTATATCGTATTGTGCAGAGATGCGATGCTCTGGTTGCAACGAGTTTGCAGTCCACCCCCCTTAATATTCAGTTTAGGAGGGTGCTTGTTGGAGTACGGTGGGAAGCTTGGCTTCATCTGGTGAGCAGACTGATGGAGGTTTAGCTTACTCACCAGCCCGATCAGTTGTGCTGGAAGCTTACTACTTCTGGGGAATTCACAGTCAAGTTGATGTACCTTGACGTCATCAATTCTAGTGTTATTCCTAGTTCCATACATGTTTCGAAAGTTAAGGTTCCGCTAAAAATCAAAGTATTTATGTGGTTTTTACATAAACAAGTTATCTAAACGAAAAATAATCTGGTTAAGCGCAACTGGACAGGCTCTACTAGGTGTAGTTTCTGTGATCGAGATGAAAATATCAAGCACCTCTTCTTTGACTGCCCGTTGGCGAGGGTTATGTGGCGCTCGGTGCAAATTGCCTTTAACATTACTCCTCCGAGTTCGGTTAGGTCGTTATTTGGAACGTGGCTTGTTGGGATAGAGTCCGAAACAGCTAGACAAATTCGTGTAGGAGTATGTGCGTTGTTATGGGCAATTTGGAACTGCAGAAATGATTTGGCTTTTAACAAAACATCAACTATCCATTTTTTGCAGGTTTTATTCCGGGCTACTGCGCTAATCCGTATGTGGTCCTTACTCACTCCGATGGAGGCCAAGGAGCGTTTGGTTACTGGATCTCTCCGGTGGGAGATGGTAGCGCGGGATATCTTCAACTGGTTTGGATGGCGGTCATGTAATAGGATAGGCGATTAGTTTACCTATCTATATTTTGCCAGCCGGTTGTGGCTTTTGGGCCTTTTTGGTCTTTGTTTCTGTTGCTCTTTGTGAGCCAGCTTATCATTTTGTTGCAGACTGCAAGACATTGTTGAACTACTTTAATTTTTAATAAATGTGGCCGTATGCATCGTTCTGATGCAGAGGCCGGGGAGTCCCCCCTTTTCGAAATAAAAGAACGATGGCTCCGTGGCCACGCCCAGGTGAACAAACATCACACCCTACATGATCCTTCATACGCCAGTGGTGTGTCAGTAATAAAATAAGGTTGCACCTCTAGCACTATTTATCGCAGGAACTGAAAATAATGAGGTTATTAGCGACATTGCATTAGAAAGTGGATCATACCATTGTCATTGGACGATTGATATCTATTGTTTTTATCATTCCATCTTAATAAAATTATCACGCCATTTTTACCTGTTAGAAAGCATTTCTCATGTATGATGCAAGTTTAACTATTCTTTACCTGGATGGCTAGGTGATTTTGTTACTGATTGCTCTAGATGATCTTTTCCTGTAGGTTTTGAAGATTCAAAGTCATTGACCCTCATCAAGGCATCTAACACGGAGGACCTGCTAATGTCGTCAACACATATTTTTCTACTTTGTCATGTATGCTCCTATATCACATACTTTTCTCATATCTATGCACATGTGCGCCAATATTCTTAAGTTGTCGTGAGAAGTTATTCATACAATTTGATCTCAAAACACATGGTTATGTCTTTTCTTAAGTTACTTGGAACTTTTACTTGCTAAAACCATATCCCCCTCTCCCCGCAATTCTTTTAATATAAAACCATATCTTCCTTGTGTGTAATTTTCTTGAAATGACAAGCCCTTATGCTAGGGTTCATGCTAAATGCTTCCTCTGTTCCAAATTATAAGATGTTTAGGTACGCTCAAATAGTATAACAAAACATCTTATAATTTGGGACGGAGGTAGTAGAACATCATCATGCCTGCTAAAGACAAGCATATTGTACTCCAATTTCAACCAAATTCATTTTTTATTCAGGAACTGAATGATAATGTTACAAATGATATGTGTGAGCATGGAACATTGCAACAATACTATTCACTTATGGCGCATGTCGGAGTAAATGACCACGGGTAGCCTATTCAGCCCCCCATGATATTTCAGGACATCCGAGCTAGCTGCGCCCCTCACGCCTCCCGGATGAACGACTCGCTTCTTGGGCTGGCTGGTCTAAGAGGCCGGCTGCCGGAAGACGGCAAGACGCCAGAAGACGGCCTTGAGGGGGCCAACTCCTAGCAGGCGGCCCCTCGTCCTCTCAAAGTTTGCACCCACTTAACCATGACGAGACGGGGCGTGGCTACAGTGCAGCCTGCCGCCCCCGAATCCAGGGCAGAGCGTGGCTGCAATGCGGGTGTACTAAGCGGACACCCTTCGCCCGATGCGACACTGTTGCCATGATGTCTACTATGAAACTTTATTCTTGTAGACACTTGTTGGGCCTCCAAGCGCAGAGTTTTGTAGGACAATAGCAATTTTCCCTCAAGTGGATGACCTAAGGTTTATCAATCCGTGGGAGGCGTAGGATGAAGATAGTCTCTCTCAAACGACCATGCAACCAAATACAAGAAATCTCTTGTGTCTCCAACACACCCGATACAATGGCAAATTGTATAGGTGCACTAGTTCGGCGAAGAGATGGTGATAAAAGTGTAATGTTGATGGTAGAAATATATTTTTATAATCTGAATAAATAAAAACAGCAAGGTAGCAAATAGTAAACGAGCACAAAAACAGTATTGCAATTCTTGAAAATGAGGCCTAGGGTCCGTACTTTCACTAGTGCAACCTCTCAACAATGCTAACATAGTTGGATCATATGATTATCCTCAAAGTGCAATAAAGAATCACTCCCGAGTTCCTATTAGCGGAGAACAAAAGATAGAAATTGTTTGTAGGGTACAAAACCACCTCAAAGCTATTCTTTTCATTCAATCTATCCTAGAGTTCGTACTAAAATAACGCAAGTTATTCTTTCCGATCGATCTAATCAAGAGTTCGTACTAAAATAACACTAAATCAAATTCATATTCATAATACTCAATCCACACAAAGAACTACAAGGGGACCCCAAAGTTTCTATTGGAGAAAAGATAATAGAAACGCGCATCAACCCCTATGCAAAGATAACACCAATATCACCGCGGGAATCCGCAAGTTGAATGCCATAACATATATCAAGTGAATCAATAATATACCCCAATGTCACCTCAAGTATTCATACCGCAAGACATACATCATGTGTTCTCATCTTTGAATATTCAATCCGACATGACAAAACTTCAAAGGATAAGATTCAATTCATCACAACAAGAGTATAGAGGGGAGAAACATCATATGATCTGACTATATGAACAAAGCCCATGATATAGATCACAAGAGAGAGAGAGAGAGAGAGAGAGATTAAACACATAGCTACTGGTACAAACCCTCAGCCCCGAGGGTGGACTACTCCCTCCTCATTGTGGTGGCCGTCGGGATGATGAAGATGGCCACCGGAGATGACTCCCCCCTCCGACAGGGTGCTAGGACAGGTCTAGATTGGTTTTCGGTGGCTACAAAGCCCTGCGGTGGCGGAACTTCTGATCTAGGTTAACCCCAAAGGGTTTCGGAATATTTGGGAATTTATAGTGCAAAGAAGAGGTACGGGAGGCCACCGAGGTGGGCACAACCCACCTGGGCGTGCCAGGGGGGCCTGGCATGCCCTGGTGGGTTATACCCCCTCCCCTCGGGGCACCCCCCAGGTGCTGCTCTGGCCCATCGGGAGTCTTCTAGCCCATAAAAAATGCACCAAAAGTTTTGCGGTGTTTGGACTCCGTTTAATATTGATTTCCTACGATGTAAAAAACAAGCAAAAAACAACAACTAGCACTTGGCACTAGGTCAATAGGTTAGTCCCAAAAAATGATATAAAGTTCCTATAAAATGATTGTAAAACACCCAAGAATGATAAATAACAACATGAATACTTCATAAATTATAGATACGTTGGAGACGTATCAGCATTCCCAAGCTTAATTGCTACTCGTCCTCGAGTAGGTAAATGATAAAAGAAATAATTTATCAAGTGTGAATGCTAGCAAAGTGCATAAGTTTGATCAATGATAATTTCAATCACTTTTCCTAGCATCATAACAACATTTCTTTCTCATAAAACTTCTCATGTTATAGTAGCAACCAATTCACATGTTAAGGTTCAAACAATGAATTCTCTTGAAACCCAACAACCTATGTTCTCAGTCACAAAGCAATTGCAATTCAACTTATTCAACGGAGTTTAAGTAAGAGCTCCACATACTCAACCATCTTATAGTCTTCTATGATTGCTAACACTCACCGCATGCACATGATCAAAACATTTCAACTGGACACATAGAAAGATAGGGGCTTATTGTTTTGCCTCCCAACGTATTCACCTCAAGGGCGATGTCAACAATAATAACTCATGCTACCCATATTCAACTGGACATATGTGCCTAGATCTTTCCTCACCACATGATGCTTGCCAAAAGACAAAAATAAAAAGGAATAGAGAGAAAAACTTTGACTCTTTGCATAAAAGTAAATACTGAAAAGTAAAATATAGGCCCTTCGCATAGGGAAGCAGAGGTTGCCATGCGCTTATTTGTTTGTATGCTCAACCCCTTAGTGCAAGAGAACGTCACGTTATATTTCCCCTTATGATAGCAACCTTTATTATGCAGTCCATTGCTTTTATTGCTTTGCCATCACAAGTTCGTACAATGCTCAATTTTCTCTTACAATAAACGATCTAACACTTTTAGAAGCAATTTTTATTGCCTTATTGCACCGATGACAACTTACTTGAAGGATCTTGCTCAGTCCTTAGGTAGGTATGGTGGACTCTTGAAAATAAGATTTGGGTTTAAGGGTTTTTGGATGCACAAGTATTATCTCCACTTGGTGCCGAATTTTTGGCTAGCAAAGATGGGGGGCAAGCACCACATGTTTAAGGATCTATGACAATATAACTTCTATGTAAATATGAACAGACATAAATCATTACGTTGTCTTCCTTGTCCAACGTCAACAATTTTGGCATATAATATTTTGATGGGGGCTCACAATCACAAAAGATTTCCAATATAGTGTATTTGCACGTGAAAGTTCTCTTCCTTATACTAATTATTCATGAATTGCTTGTATGACCAATATTGTGATTGTCAAGCCTCAAAAGATTTCACTTTCTAAACCCAATGTGAAGCTACCACTAGGCATGATATGATTTCAACTTCATGACATTCAATTTATTTAACAATTTACTCATAGGATATAAGTGAAGCACAAGAGTAAATGACATAGAAAAGGGCTTCATTGACGGGATGTGAATGCCACTTACTTAGCCTCCCTGACAACTATTTGAGGGCTCTCTTTTATTTAAAAACATTCAGATCTAAATATTTTATTAAAACAGCAAGCGAAACAAAATAAAATGACATTACAAGGATATCACAACTCATGTGAAGAGGCAAAAACTTAGGCTCAACCGATACTAACCGATAATTGTTGAAGAAGAAAGGTGGGATGCCTACCAGGACATCCCCAAGCTTATATGCTTGAGACTTCTTGAAATATTATCTTGGGGTGCCTTGGGCATCCCCAAGCTTGAGTTTTTGTGTCTCCTTAATTCCTCTCATATCACGGTTTTCCTAAATCTCAAAAGCTTCATCCACACAAAAGTCAACAAGAACTCATGAGATAAGTTACTATAAGCCAATGCAAAAACCTTATCATTCTCTACTGTAGCAAATCACTAAAATTGTTAATTAACATTGCATACTAAATGCCTCTGCATATTTAATAGTCCTATTCTCAAATAGAATCATTAAACAAGCAAACATATGCAAACAATGCAAAATGTAGCAACCAGACCTCAAACAGTCTGATCTCTGTGCTTTAGTGTCATCCCTGGATCAGTAATGCTGACACGCACAGTACTTGAAGGATTTATAACAGAGTAGAAATCACACACTTATTACATCGAATGTCTAAAAAGAGAACTTATTACAATAAACATGGCATAAGGCCATGTAAGAATGATAACAGCGGAAGGCTTAGAAGATAAGTGAGTCCATCAACTCCAATGGCATCACTGAGTATAGAACCACGACCTAAGGCACCTTACTTGTCGTTTGAAAAGTCTGCAACATGAATGTTGCAGCCCGAAAACGGGCCAGCACATGGAATATGCTAGCAATGTAACACATAGAGAGTAATGAAAGAATAATGCTATACTACATGCATATATGGCTGGTGGAGAGCTCTATGGTTACAGTTTGGCATAAAGCCAATTTTCCCTACAGCAAAGGAATAAATTTTATTTAACTATCATGGTGGTTGTTAAACATTGAGAGTGTAGACACCCTCTCAATCCCAATTAAGCATCATCATTAAAACCCAACAAAATTAATTAAAGTAACATGATGAGATTCACATGATAATCCAAGTACTAGATAGTCAAGATGTCCATAACCAGGGACACGGCTAACCATGATTAGTTTATACACTCTTCAGAGGTTTGCGCACTTTTCCCCACAAGACTCGATCTCCTCCTTTGGGATTCTCGCACTACATGGTGTTTGAGAAACGGATGACCGAGACATAGTCTTTCAGAAGCGCTAGCACCTTACGATCGGGTAGACAGTTACACCTACTTTCCCCTACATCTGCTAGTCTACCACTGTAAGAGTTCGCATGACTTAATCAACTATGCTAGAGTCCATAGTAGCTTGTGGATGCACACGGAAGTTTCTAGCATGAATAATCTCATGATTCCTTTGAGCCTGGGTGGCGGTCCATAAAGAAAAACAGGCAATCGCTGGAATACCCAGGTGCCTCAATCCACCCAGATGTGTGTTTAAGTTGCCACCTTAAATAAACCATTAAATTACAATCTCACATCTGTCATGGATACACTCACCCAATCCACGTCTACTAGCATAGCATGGCAATAAGCAAACATAGAAGTAACTCCCAAGGGTTTGATAATAAAACAGGTAATAGGTACTACCTCATCTACTTCCCAAAACCCACATATTAAATCAGATCCTAATCATGCAATTGTTTGAGGATTGATCTAATTCAATAAAACTGGGTAGTAAAGAGGTATGATCAAAGTGTTACTTGCCTTGCTGATGATCCGTGAAACCTAGAGATTTGAAGTAGCAAGCGACGCACTCCGGGTACTCTATCGCAAAAAAACAAGCATAAAATAAGTACTCATCTAATGCACGGGTAAAACTCAAATAAGAAAACTAACCAGAAAGTTCAACTTAAGAACTCCGGTTTGCAAAAAGAAACAAATCGAACGAAACAACGAAACACAAACGGCGAAAGAAACAAGCTTCGTTTACTAATTTGAACCAAAGTCAAATTTTACAGAAGCAAAAAACTTGTTTGAGTTGGTTAAACGGAAAGAGGGTTTCGAGACAAAACTCTAGGCGCTTGAATCGCCTTATTCCGATAAACGAGCTAAAAGTTATACTAAAACGAAAATCGGATCAGAAATCGCGATCAGAAATAATCGCGGAAAATCCGAGAAAAAGAAAAACCGACGAACAGATTAACGAACGAACGTTCGTTAACTGAAACTAAACGGTGATCTCGTTCGTTAAAACGAATGAATGAGCGAATGCTCGCTAAATAGATAAACCGACGAAAATAAACTGATCTATTCTAAAAAAACGAAAACTAGGGTTTTCTAAAAAAACGGATCGACTTTCTTTAGAAAACCGGGCGAAGGGGCGGCTACCTCGGCTCGGGCTTCGACGAGGCTCCGGCGGGGCTGCGGGGCGGCGTGGGGTGGCGGGGCGGCGGCGGCAGGCGTCGACGGCATTGGCTGGCGGCAGCGACGGCAGG
>NC_041391.1:490657620-490667267 GCF_002162155.2 Triticum dicoccoides
AGGCAGCGGGGCGGCGGCTGCGACAACGGTGGAGTGCGGCGGCAGCGACTGCGGCTTGGGGCTCCAGGGGGGCCCTGGCTCGGTATTTAAAAGGGGAGGGCGGCGGTGGCTTGGGGAGGGGGCAAGGCGGCGGCGGGGCCTGCTCGGACTCGGCGGCGGCAGCGATCGGGACTCCGGTCCCTATCTTGATGCGGGAGGCGGCGGCGGCGCGGGCCGGCCTGGCTCGGTTGGGCTTCGGCCCAGTCGGGCGCGCGCGAGTTTTTTTTAAACAATTCCACCGAAACTAAGAAAAATTCTAGAAAATTAAATAAAAAACTAAAAATGCCAAAACAAATTTTCACTGTCCAAATAAAATATTTAGAACGAGATGAACATTTTCTTAGCCCTAAAATGCAGTTTTGAAAACGTGCAATTTTCCTAAATTCAAATAAAAAGGCAAAAACTCCAAAATAAAACTTATTTGATTTTTCTATTAAATCCTCAATATTTCTTTATTTTGGGAAATTCATTTTATTCCCTCTCTCATAATTTTATAATTGAAATAATTGAAGATAAAATAAATAAAAATCAAATGATCCTATTTTCAAAATTTGAGAAAAACTCAAATATGAAGATAATGAAACTCCCAACTCTCTCCGAGGGTCCTTGAGTTGCGTAGAATTTCTAGGATCAGGCCAAAAGCAAATAAACTATGATATGCAATGATGCTCTAGTGTATAACATTCCAAATTGAAAATTTGGGATGCTACAAAACATAACAGCAATCTGCCAAAACAGTACAGTCGATAAAGAATTTTCTAGGGAATTTTTGCAACAATGGTAAACTTTCTGTTTTCAAACAGCAACATATAGACTTGCAAAATAAGCATAGTAAAGGCTATCATTGTCACTTTTATTGAAATAAAAGATGAAAAACATTATTCTAAATAACAGCAATCAAATCCTAACAAAATAAATTGACACTCCAAGCAAAACACATATCATGTGACGAATAAAAACATAGCTCTAAGTAAGGTTACCGATATTGTTGGAGATGAAAGAGGGGATGCCTTCTGGGGCATCCCCAAGCTTAGTTTTTTGGATCTTTCTTGGATATTACCTTGGGTGTGCCTTGGGAATCCCCAAGCTTAGGGTCTCATCACTCCTTATTCTCCTCATATCGACATCTCACCCAAAACTTGAAAACTTTAGTCACACAAAACTTAACGGAACTTTGTGAGATAGGTTAGTATGATAAAGAGCAAACCATTCCCCTTTTGGTACTGTCAAAGACAAGATTCATAATTCTTCTCACACAATTCCTACTGTATCATATCATTTCTACAATTTATATTGAGCAATATAATCCATAGAAACTAGAAGACAAGCAAACTATGCATTGAAAAAAGATCTGTCAAAAACAGAACAGTCTGTAGTAATCTGTACTCAAACCATACTTCCGCTACTCCAAAAATTCTGAAAATTTAGGAACACGTGAGAAATTTGTATATTAATCTTGTGCAATAAGAATCAACTCAAAAGAACTCTCCTGCTAAAAATAAGAATTATTTTCGTTAGCATAAAAGTTTTTGTTTTTCAGCAAGATCAAATCAACTATCACCCAACATGATCCCAAAGGCTTTACTTGGCACTTTATTGAAACAAAATCTATAAAACATGATTACTAAAGTAGCATAATCATGTGAACACGCAAAAATAATAGTTAAAAGTGTTGGGTTGTCTCCCAACAAGCACTTTTCTTTAATGCCTTTTAGCTAGGCATGATGATTTCAATGATGCTCGCATAAAAGATAAGAATTGAAACATGAAGAGAGCATCATGAAGCATATGACTAGCACATTTAGGTCTAACCCACTTCCTATGCATAGGGATTTTGTGAGCAAGAAAATTATGGGAACAAGAATCAACTAGCATAGGAAGGCAAAACAAGTGTAACTTCAAAACAATCAACACATAGAGAAGAAACTTGAAATTATTGAGATATGTAAGGGCATAAGTTCCTTTCTCATAATAATTTTCAGAGGCATCATGAATGGATTTAACAATATAACTTTCACATACATCACTCTTTTCATGATGCACAAGAATAGAAAATTTATTACTGTTTACGGCATACATGTCATCATAATAATCATCATAGATAGCAACTTTATTGTCATAGTCAATTGAAACCTCTTCCAAAATAGTGGATGTATCACTAAATAAAGTCATGACCTCTCCAAATCCACTTTCATTAATATTGTAATAAGATTCAACACCCTCCAAAATAGTGGGATCACTACTACCTAAAGTTGACACTCTTCCAAACCCACTTTCATCAATGTAATCATCATAAATAGAAGGCATGCTATCATCATAATAAATTTTCTTATCGAAAGTAGAAGGAATCAAAGGATCATATTCATTAAGCAAAGCATCCCCAAGCTTAGGACAAGCATCATTTCCACAACCATTCTTATAAATAGCATGAATGGCACCAATAGTATAGCAAACATTATTATCATATTCTTCCAAGCAAGTGCTAAAAAGATTCTCGAGATCATAAGGGACATCATTGTCTTCCCAATCATAATCATTACAACAAGTAGCTAGTAGGTATCACAAAATCATACTCAATATCATCATCCTCCATCAACATATTTGATTCACTTTCATGAGGCATGATGGTGATGGGAGAAACATTATTTGGGAGAGATACCTTTTTACCTCTATTCTTTCTTCTTTTCTTCTTCTTCACCACCCCATGTGTGGGTTTAATTATTACTTTCAAGCTTCTTGTTGAAGAGATTGATTGGATAGGAAGCTCCTCCTCGTTACCTGATTCATCATAATAAACACTAGGAGGGTATTGGGAAATATTTTCCCTTTCATTGGTACTCTCTTCATATTCCATTTGTTTTCTTGTCTTTAGGTAGTTCGCAATATAAGGATTCTCAAAGCAATTTACTGCACAGAACATTTAAATTTCTTCTAGATCAAAACAAAGAAATCTCTCGGGATTTGGAAATCCCTTAGTTATACTTTTAATTTCTTCATACCCCAAAAGAAGGCTAAGATCTTTATGATGCTCAAGGGTAATCAAGTTATCACAATTTTTGGACACAATTTGATCATGAAATAATTTTCATTGGAGATTTAAATGACCATGTTCATTGCAAAGTTCACAAGGATGGCAAAAAATATTACATCCTTCAGCACAACCATCTAGCCTCTCTTGCAACTTTTTCATTTCTAAGTATTTATGCTTCTGACAAAATATATCTTCCCTTTTTGGTGTACAAAGGCACTCCCAATTCACTGCACAAAAAGTGAAATGCTTATAAGAAACATTTTTGTCATGACTTGTGCAATCATCATTAGCATTTTGGATATTCAAAGAATTCACACTAACAACATTGCAATCATGCTCATTATTCAAATATTTTGTGCCAAGAATTTTATTGACTTCTTCTTCTAGCAATTGAGAACAATTTTCCGAACCATCATTTTCAAGAAAGATATTATAAAGATGATCAATAATAGGATGCAACCTAATTTCCATTTTTTTGTAGTTTTATTTTTATAAACCAAACTAGTGATAAAACAAGAAACTAAAAGATTCAATTGCTAGATCTAAGGATATACCTTCAAGCACTCACCTCCTCGGCAACGGTGCCAGAAAAGAGCTTGATGTCTACTACGCAACTTTATTATTGTAGACATGTGTTGGGCCTCCAAGCGCAGAGTTTTGTAGGACAGTAGCAATTTTCCCTCAAGTGGATGACCTAAGGTTTATCAATCCATGGGAGGCGTAGGATGAATATAGTCTCTCTCAAACGACCCTGCAACCAAATACAAGAAATCTCTTATGTCCCCAACACACCCAATACAATGGCAAATTGTATACGTGCACTAGTCCGACGAAGAGATGGTGATAAAAGTGTAATATTGATGGTAGAAATATATTTTTATAATCTGAATAAATAAAAAAAGCAAGGTAGAAAATAGTAAACGGGCACAAAAATGGTATTGCAATGCTTGAAAATGAGGCCTAGGGTCCGTACTTTCACTAGTGCAACCTCTCAACAATGCTAACATAGTTGGATCATATGATTATCCCTCAAAGTGCAATAAAGAATCACTCCCGAGTTCCTATTAGCGAAGAACAAAAGATAGAAATTGTTTGTAGGGTACGAAACCACCTCAAAGCTATTCTTTCTGTTCAATCTATCCTAGAGTTCGTACTAAAATAACGCAAGCTATTCTTTCCGATCGATCTAATCAACAGTTCGTACTAAAATAACACCAAAGCAAATTCATATTCATAATACTCAATCCACACAAAGAACTACAAGTGGACCCCAAAGTTTCTATCAGAGAAAAGATAATAGAAATGTGCATCAACCCCTATGCAAAGATTACCCCAATATCACCGCGGCAATCTGCAAGTTGAATGCCATAACATATATCAAGTGAATCAATAAGATAACCCAATGTCACCTCAAGTATTCATACCGCAAGACATACATCACGTGTTCTCATCTCTAAATATTCAATCCGACATGACAAAACTTCAAAGGGTAAGATTCAATTAATCACAACAAGAGTATAGAGGGGAGAAACATCATATGATCCGACTATATTAACAAAGCCCATGATATAGATCACGAGAGAGAGAGAGAGATTAAACACATAGCTACTGGTACAAACCCTCAGCCCCAAGGGTGGACTACTCCCCACTGGTACGCGTCGGTCCTAAACAAATGATTTTTTAGCACTTTCCGCGACGGCATTTGGAACCACCGCCAAGTGAGTGTGGGCGATAGAGGGGTCCTTCCCACATGACCCAGAAACCGTTGGGAATATGCCCTCCTGGCACACACGCTTGGCAAAATGAGGTCTGATACGTCTCCAATGTATCCATAATTTTTGATTGTTCCATGCTATTATATTAACCGTTTTGGATGTTTATGGGCTTTACTTTACACTTTTATATCATTTTTGGGACTAACCTATTAACCTAGAGCCCAATGCCAGTTTCTGTTTTTTCATTGTTTTCGAGTTCTACAGAAAAGGAATACCAAACGGAGTCCAATTGATGTGCCAATTTTTGTCGATTTTTTGTGGACCAAAAGAAGCCCCTGGAGTGAAAGAGTTGGGCCAGGAGAGTCCCGGGCTGCCCACGAGAGTGGCCCATGCACCCACTTCCCATGGGCGCGCCCCCTGCCTCGTGGACAGCCCGAAAACCCCCCTAACGTGAGACCTACGCCAAAAATTCCTATAAATAATGAAACCTCCAGAAAATAACCTAGATCGGGAGTTCCGCCGCCGCAAGCCTCTCTAGCCACCAAAAACCAATCAGGACCCTGTTCCGGCACCCTGCCGGAGGGGGGATCCCTCACCGGTGGCCATCTTCATCATCCCAGCGCTCTCCATGACGAGGAGGGAGTAGTTCACCCTCGGGGCTGAGGGTATGTACCAGTAGCTATGTGTTTGATCTCTCTCTCTCTCATGCTCTTGAGGTGATACGATCTTGATGCATCGTGAGCTTTGCTATTATAGTTAGATCTTATGATGTTTCTCCCCCTCTACTCTCTTGTAATGGATTGAGTTTTCCCGTTGAAGTTGTCTTATCGGATTGAGTATTTAAGGATTTGAGAACACTTGATGTATGTCTTGCATGTGCTTATCTGTGGTGACAATGGGATATTCACGTGATCTAGTTGATGTATGTTTTAGTGATCAACTTGCGAGTTCAATGAACTTATGCATAGGGGTTGGAACACGTTTTCGTTTTGACTCTCCAGTAGAAACTTTGGGGCACTCTTTGAAGTAATTTGTGTTGGTTCAATAGATGAATGTAAGATTGTGTGATGCATATCATATAATCATGCCCACAGATACTTGAGGTGACAATGGAGTATCTAGGTGACATTAGGGTTTTGGTTGATTTGTGTCTTAAGGTGTTATTTTAGTAAGAACTCTATGATAGATTGAACGGAAATAATAGCTTCGTGTTATTTTACTACTGACTCTTGAATAGATCGAGTAGAAAGGATAACTTTGAGGTGGTTTCGTATCCTACAATAATATCTTTGTTTGTTCTCCGCTATTAGTGACTTTGGAGTGACACTTTGTTGCATGTTGAGGGATAGTTATATGATCCAGTTATGTTATTATTGTTGAGAGAACTTGCACTAGTGAAAGAATGAACCTTAGGCCTTGTTTCCTAGCATTGCAATATTGTATATGCTCACTTTTATCATTAGTTACCTTGCTGTTTTTATATTTTCAGATTACAAATACCTATATCAACATCCATATTGCACTTGTATCACCATCTCTTTGACGAACTAGTGCACCTATACAATTTACCATTGTATTGGGTGTGTTGGGGACACAAGAGACTCTTTGTTATTTGGTTGCAGGGTTGTTTGAGAGAGACCATCTTCATCCTACGCCTCCCACGGATTGATAAACCTTAGGTCATCCACTTGAGGGAAATTTGCTACTGTCCTACAAACCTCTGCACTTGGAGGCCCAACAACGTCTATAAGAAGAAGGTTGCATAGTAGACATCAAGCTCTTTTCTCGCGCCGTTGCCGGGGAGGTGAGTGCTTGAAGGTATATCTTTATATCTTGCAATCAAATATTTTTTTCTTGTTTTATCACTAGTTTAGTCTATAAAAGAAAACTACAAAAAAAATGGAATTGAGTTTGCCTCATATGCTTCATATTTTTAATATCTTCCGTGAGAATGATGGAAAGGAAAATTGTGCTCAAGTGCTAGAAGAAGAATGCATTAAAATGTTTGGTACTAGATCTTTGTATGATGAGCATGATTGCAATGTTGTTAGTATGAATTCCTTGAATATCCATGATGCTAATGATATGCAAAGCCACAAGCTTGGGAAAGCTATGTTTGATGAAGATGATATTTTTTGTCCCCCAAGTTTTGATGAGCAAATTTATTATGATGAAAGCATGCCTCCTATTTATGATGATTATTGTGATGATACGTATGCCATAAAGAATAAACTTGCTTATGTGGAGAGTAGTAAAATTTGTAATGTTGTGCATCATGAAAATAATGCTTTATGTACTGGTTATATTGTTGAATTCATTTATGATGCTACTAAAAATTATTATGTGGGAGGAACATATGCTTGTAGGAATTGCAATAATATCAAGTTTTCTCTCTACGTGTTGAAAATCTTGAAGCTATGCTTGTTTTGCCGTCCTATGATAGTTGATTCTTGTTCACATAAGTTGTTTGCTCACAAAATCCCTATGCATAGGAAGTGGGTTAGGCTTAAATATGCTAGTCATATGCTTCATGATGGCCCCTTTATGTTTCAATTCTTATCTTTTATGTGAGCATCATTGTCATCATCATGCCTAGCTAGAAAGGCATTAAAAAAGCGCTTGTTGGGAGACAACCCAATATTTACCCCTACTGTTTTTGAGTGGACACATGATTATGCTACTGTAGTAATCATGTTTTATAGCTTTTGTTTCAATAAAGTGCCAAGTAAGACCTTTAGGATTGCTTACGGTGATAGTTGTGTTGATCCTGCTGACAATCAGAAACTTTTGCACCCAGTAAATTAGTTTTGATAATTCACAGAAACGTGCTTTTGATCATTCTTTTTTCTCTGGGTTGGTACATAAATTTCTTAGGACTTCCTAATTTGGTAGGATTTTTCGAGTTCCAGAAGTATACGTTTAATACAGATTACTACAGACTGTTTTGTTTTTCACATATTCTGTTTTCTATGTGTTGTTTGCTTATTTTGATGAATCTATGAGTAGTATCGGAGTGTATGAACCATAGAGAAGTTGGAATATAGTAGATATTACACCAATATGAATTTATAATGAGTTCATTACAGTACCTAAGTGGTGGTTTTATTTTCTTATACTAACGGAGCTTACAAGTTTTCTGTTGAGTTTTGTGTTGTGAAGTTTTCAAGTTTTGGGTAAAGATTCGATGGACTATGGAATAAGGAGCGGCAAGAGCCTAATATTGGGGATGCACAAGGCACCCCAAGGTAATATTCAAGGACAACCAAGAGCCTAAGCTTGGGGATGCCCCGGATGGCATCCCCTCTTTCGTCTTCGTTCATCGGTAACTTTACTTGGAGCTATATTTTTATTCACCACATGATATGTGTTTTGCTTGGATCTTAGTTTTATTTTATTTTGTTTTGCTTGCTGTTTGAATAAAATACCAAGATCTGAAATTCTTAAATGTTAGAGAGTCTTCACATAGTTGCACAATTATTTGACTATTCATTGATCTTCACCTATATCTTTTGGAGTAGTTTGTCATTTGCTCTAGTGCTTCACTTATATCTTTTAGAGCAAGGCGGTGGCTTTATTTTGTAGAAATTGTTAATCTCTCATGCTTCACTTATATTATTTTGAGAGTCTTTTAGAACAGCATGGTATTTGCTATGGTTATAAAATTGGTCCTAGAATGATGGCCATCCTAGTTGGGTATAATAAAAACTATCATAGAAAGTGAATTGGATGCTATGATCAATTTGATGCTTTATAATTGTTTTGAGATATGAGGATGATGATATTAGAGTCATGCTAGTGGGGTAATTATGGATTTGAAGAATAGTTGTGCCGAAGTTTGTGATTCTCGTAGCATGCACGTATGGTGAACCGCTTTGTGATGAAGTTGGAGAGATGATTTATTTATTGATTGTCTTCCTTATGAGTGGCGGTCGGGGACGAGCAATGGTCTTTTCCTACCAATCTACCCCCCTAGGAGCATGCGCGTAGTGCTTTGTTTTCAATGTCTTGTATATTTTTGCAATAAGTATATGAGTTCTTTATGACTAATGTTGAGTCCATGTATTATACGCACTCTCACCCTTCCACCATTGCTAGCCTCTCTTGTTGTAACGCAACGGATCCGATGCGCCAGGTGTCTTCTAGCTATTCGTCGTTGTTGCCTTGTCATTTGCTTGCGTGTTGCATTTTATCATGTCATCATGTGCATCTCATTTTGCATATGTGCTCGTCTCTTGCATCCGAGCATTTTCCCCGTTGTCCGTTTTGCAATCCGACACTCCTATGCCCTCCGGCGTTCCCCTTTTGTCTCTTATTGTGAACGGGTGTTAATGTACCGTGGTTTGCCAAGCGGCCTTGGTACACCACCGGTAGACCGCCTGTCAAGTTTCGTGCAATTTGGAGTCTGTTTGATGCTCCAACGGTTAACCGGGTAACCGTAAAGCCCCTTTTGACTTGCAGCCCAACACCCCTCCAAATCAGCCCATGAGCCCGTCCAAACCCCCTCCATGCTCTCGGTCGTTCGATCATGATCGCGTGGCTGAAAACCGCTCCCCATTTGGATTCTCCTAGCTCCCTCTACCTATAAATAGATGTCTCCCCCCGATTTTTCGCGCAGATGAACCCTAGCCCTCTCCCTCCTCACGCCGCCGGACACGTCCACCGCCGCCTCCACGTCGCTCCGGCCAATAGGAGCATGCCACCTTAGCAGCGCAGCCTCCCTGCGCCAATCAAGGAGTGCCACCTGTCCTCCGCCGCCGTCCCCGCGCGGCCGGCCCGCGGAGCCCATCCGTGGCCCGCGCGGGCCCAGATCCCGCCGCCGCCTGGCCCGTCCCTGCCGCTCCAGCCCGCACCGCGCCTCGCGG
>NC_041391.1:490667790-490700179 GCF_002162155.2 Triticum dicoccoides
CCGCCTCCGTGCCCGAGGCCGCGCCCGCGCCGTCCTTCTCCGCCGCCGTCGCGGATCTCTCCCTCACCATCGCGCCTTCCCTCCGCGGCGCCGCGCCTCGCCATCGCCTCCAGCGCCTGCTGCCCTACGCCGCCCTCGCCTCCGGCGAGCTCGCCCGAGCTCCGGCCTCCTCCGCCTCGGCCGACCTCTTCCCCGACCGGATCCGCCTACTCCGGCCGCCCCTGACCCTCTCCGGCTTTCTCCGGCGACGTCCCCTTCATCTACCCGTCAACTCCGGCGAAGATTCTGGTGAACCTCGTAATCTGCGTGAAACCCCAGATCTGCTTCGGAGGGGTATATTTCCACCAAGTCCCTTTTCGCTATAACATTTTATGCCTCCGTTCATCATGCCGTAACTTGTTGCATACTGCTCCAATTTGTGCATATAATATGTCAAAATGTTAATTGGGAGATGGCCTACATTTTGTTCCACTGTGTAATGTTTTTTTGAGTCCATCTTGATGCCCAAATCATCGTTGCAAGAGTGCTATATGATGTTAACCTGCTGAAACCGTTATAACTTGGTGATTTGTCTTTTTCATTGCATTTTGTGTGTGCATCCTATGAGTTTGATGTCTACATGAGTTTTGAGCTACAACATGCCATATTTGCTGTGGTGCAATCCATGTATTTTTATGAGTCTTGTGGTGAGTGCATCGAGCTCGTGAAGTAGGGTACTTGTTATTTCTGTTTTGCTAGGCTGATTCTGTTATATCGTGATGCTATGTAACCTGCTGCTACAAGTCATTCCATGCATAATATGGAGATGTTTCCTAAGGATGATTTGTTATACATGTCATGCTATATACAGTCATGCCCCTGGTTGCATTTATATCCTGCTGCAACTTGTTGTTATCTTGCTCCAAACTTTCTAGATAATGTTGTTGTCAGCCTGTTAACATTAAGTTCAGTTTTGCCATGAGCTTTGCTAGTGATCCATGCACCCTATGAAATTGCTCTTGCCATGCTTAGCTTCATAAATATGCCATATTACTTCTTACTGTTGGTTGCCTTTCCATGCCATGTATAGTTCTGTGCTGAGTGGTACAAGCTCACCAACATGCCTGCTTATTGTTGCTCCTGCCATGTCTGAATCTGCCATATTACTTGCCATGTTTGCATGGATGCTACCATCTTTTCTGTTGATCTTTAGAATTAGTTCAGTAAGGGATTTTTGTTCTTTGACTTTACTATTAACATGCCATGCCTTTGTTTGCTATGATAGCTTCCTGTAACATGTTGTTTGATAGCTCTAAACATTGCAACCTGATGTTATTTCTGCCAAGTCTGTAAACTGTTATTATTTGCAATCTTGCCATGTCCTTTTGAGCATGTTCTATTGATTTATGGAGATAGCTCAGTGTTCATGTTTTGTCATGCTTTACTTGTACTTCAAGTTCATGCCTTTTGTTCTTATGTTGAGGTGCTGTAGCATATTTTTTGATGCTTGCTAGATGCCTAGTTGCTGTTTTGGACAGCTTGTCCTTTAAACTTGTATAGTGTATGTGTTGAACTGTTGCTCCGTTTTGAGTGTGCTCAATATGAAACTTGCTTGGTTTTGCATGAAGTTTCATATTATCATGTTGCATCCATGTTTTGAGAGTGTTTGCTTGATGTTTGTATGTATTTTGCATCAATGCCATGTTTAACTTGTTTTTCTCATATCTTCTAGGCCGTAGCTCCGAATTAAATGAACTTTATATGCAACTTGACTAGAATCTCGAGTAGATCATCTTGGTGCATCTTAACTTGCTGTTTAACAACTTGAACATAAGGTTTATTCAGTTCTGGACCATTTTCTAAACTTGCATACGAGGACTTACCGGAATTGTTATATGTTGTTTTTGGCCTCATTTAAACTTGCCTTGATGTGTTGTTCTTGTTTGCATCATCTCTTGCCATGAGTAGCTTCATCTAGCTTTGCCATGCATCATGCTTGGTTGTGCATCATGTCTTGTCTATGTGTGGTGTGTTTACCATGTTGTGTGCTTCCTCTCGATAGTTCCTGTTTCGTTGCGATCGTGAGGATTCGTTCGTCTACGCTTGGTTTGGCTTCATCCGTTCGTCTTCTTCATGGACTCATTCTTCTTCCTTGCGGGATTTCAGGCATTATGACCGCTACCCTGAATCTCATTACTTGCTATGCTAGTTGCTTCGTTCTATCGCTTTGCTGCGCTACCTATCATTTGTTCTTCAAGCCTCCCCAAATTGCCATGTTAGCCTCTGACCTTTTCACCCTTCCTAACAAACCATTGCTTGGCTATGTTACCGCTTTTCTCAGCCCCTCTTATAGCATTGTTAGTTGCAGGTGAAGTTGAAGATTGCTCCATGATGGACAGGATTATGTTGGGATATCACAATATCTCATATTTAATTAATGCATCTACATACTTGGTAAAGGGTGGAAGGCTCGGCCTTATGCCTGGTGTTTTGTTCCACTCTTGCCGCCCTAGTTTTCGTCATACCGGTGTTATGTTCCCGGATTTTGTGTTCCTGACGCGGTTGGGTGATTTATGGGACCCCCTTGATAGTTCTCTTTGAATAAAACTCCTCTAGCAAGGCCCAACCTTGGTTTTACCATTTGCCTCACCACCACATATACCTTTCCCTTGGGTCGGCCAACCCGAGGGTCATCTTTATTTTAGCCCCCCCGGGCCAGTGCTTCTCTAAGTGCTGGTCCGAACCGAGCAACCTGCGGGGCCACTTCGGGGAAACTCGAAGTCTGGTTTTACTCGTAGCTTGACTTACCGGTGTTGCCCTGAGAACGAGATATGTGCAGCTCCTATCGGGATTGTCGACGCATCGGGCAGCTTTGCTGGTCTTGTTTTACCATTGTCAAAATGTCTTGTAAACCGGGATTCCAAGACTGATCGGGTCTTCCTGGTAGAAGGAATATCCTTCGTTAACCGTGAGAGCTTGTGATGGGCTAAGTTGGGACACCCCTGCAGGGTATTATCTTTCGAAAGCCGTGCCCGTGGTTATGTGGCAGATGGGAATTTGTTAATGTCCGGTTGTAGATAACTTGACACCAGATCCGAATTAAAACGCATCAACCGCGTGTGTAGCCGTGATGGTCTCTTTTCGGCGGAGTCCGGGAAGTGAACACGGTTTTTGTGTTATGATTGACGTAAGTAGGAGCTTAGGATCACTTCTTGATCATTACTAGTTGACTACCGTTCCTTTTGCTTCTCTTCTCACTCTTATTTGCGTATGTTAGCCACCATATCATGCTTAGTCGCTGCTGCAACCTCACCACTTTACCCCTTCCTTACCCTTTAAGCTTTGCTAGTCTTGATACCCATGGTAATGGGATTGGTGAGTCCTCGTGGCTCACAGATTACTACAACAACAGTTGCAGGTACAGGTTTTGCGATGATCATGACGCGAGAGCGATGTTTGCTTGTTTTGAAGTTCTTCTTCTGCTTCTTCTTTGATCAGGGGATAGGTTCCAGGTCGGCAGTCTGGGCTAGCAGGGTGGATGTCGTTTGAGTTTCTGTTTGTGTTTCATCCATAGTCGGATGTTGCTCTTATGTAAGATGATGTTGTATTCGTGTGGCATTGGACGCCTTATGTATGTATCCCTATCTATTATGTAATGTTGAAGTAATGATATCCACCTTGCAAAAGCGTATCAATATGCGGTTCTATCCTTGGTGGGACCTTCGAGTCTCTTTAGGATAGTGTCACATATTGGGCGTGACACTTGTGCCACGCAACTTTCGCCGGTACCATACACCCACCATATACCTTCCTCAAAACAGCCACGATACCTACCTATTATGGCATTTCCATAGCCATTCCGAGATATATTTCCATGCAACTTTCCACCATTCCGTTTATATGACACGCATCATCATTGTCATATTGCTCTTTGCATGATCATGTAGTTGACATCGTATTTGTGGCAAAGCCACCTTCATAATTTTCATACATGTCACTCTTGATTCATTGCATATCCCGGTACACCGCCAGAGGCATTCATATAGAGTCATATCTTGTTCTAAGTATCGAGTTGTAATCTTTAGTTGTAAGTAAATAAAAGTGTGATGATCTTCATTATTAGAGCATTGTCCCAGTGAGGAAAGGATGATGGAGAATATGATTCCCCCACAAGTCGGGATGAGACTTCGGACTTTATAAAAAAAAGAGAAAGGCCAAATAAAAAATGAGAGAAAAAGAGAGAAGAGACAATCCTACTATCCTTTTACCACACTTGTGCTCCAAAGTAGCACCATGATCTTCATGATAGAGAGTCTCCTATGTTGTCACTTTCATATACTAGTGGGAACTTTACATTATAAAACTTGGCTTGTATATTCCAATGATGGGCTTCCTCAAAACGCCCTAGGTCTTCATGAGCAAGCAAGTTGGATGCACACCCACTTAGTTTCTTTTGTTGAGCTTTCATACACTTATAGCTCTAGTGCATCTGTTGCATGGTAATCCCTACTCACTCACATCGATATCTATTAATGGGCATCTCCATAGCCCGTTGATACGCCTAAGTGATGTGAGACTATCTTCTCCTTTTTTGTCTTCTCCACAACCACCATTCTATTCCACATATAGTGCTATGTCCATGGCTCACGCTCATGTATTATGTGACGGTTGAAAAAGTTTGATATTACTAAAGTATGAAACAATTGCTTGGATTGTCATCGGGGTTGTGCATGATTAAATACTTTGTGTGATGAAGATAGAGCAACAGCCAGACTATATGATTTTGTAGGGATAACTTTCTTTAGCCATGTTATTTTGAGAAGACATGATTGCTTAGTCAGTATGCTTGAAGTATTACTATTTCTTATGTCAATATGAACTTTTATTTTGAATCATTTGGATCTGAAAATTCATGCCACAATAAAGTAAATTACATTGAGAATTATGCTAGGTAGCATTCCACATCAAAAATTCTGTTTTTATCATTTACCTACTCGAGGACGAGCAGGAATTAAGCTTGGGGATGCTTGATATGTCTCCAACGTATCTATAATTTTTGATTGTTCCATGCTATTATATTACCCGTTTTGGATGTTTACGGGCTTTACTTTACACTTTTATATCATTTTTGGGACTAACATATTAACCTAGAGCCCAGTGCCAGTTTCTGTTTTTTCGTTGTTCTGATTTTACGGAAAAGGAATACCAAACGGAGTCCAATTGACGTGCCAATTTTTGACGATTTTTTGTGGACCAAAAGAAGCCTCTGGAGTGAAAGAGTTGGGCCAGGAGAGTCCCAGGTTTCCCACGAGGGTGGCCCGCGTGCCCACTTCCCCTGGGCGCGCCCCCTGCCTCGTGGACAGCCCGGAAACCCCCCCCCCCGTGACGTGAGACCTACGCCAAAAGTTCCTATAAATACTGAAACCTCCAGAATATAACCTAGATCAGGAGTTCCGCCGCCACAAGCCTCTGTAGCCACCAAAAACCAATCGGGACCCTGTTTCGGCACCCTGCCAGAGGGGGGATCCCTCACCGGTGGCCATCTTCATCATCCCGGCGCTCTCCATGATGAGGAGGGAGTAGTTCACCCTCGGGGCTGAGGGTATGTACCAGTAGCTATGTGTTTGATCTCTCTCTCTCTCTCGTGCTCTTGAAGTGATACGATCTTGATGTATCGCGAGCTTTGCTATTATAGTTAGATCTTATGATGTTTCTCTCCCTCTACTCTCTTGTAATGGATTGAGTTTTCCCATTGAAGTTGTCTTATCGGATTGAGTCTTTAAGGATTTGAGAACACTTGATGTATGTCTTGCATGTGCTTATCTATGGTGACAATGGGATATTCACGTGATCTAGTTGATGTATGTTTTGGTGATCAACTTGTGGGTTCAATGAACTTATGCACATGTTTTCGTCTCGACTCTCCAATAGAAACTTTGGGGCACTCTTTGAAGTACTTTGTGTTGGTTGAATAGATGAATCTGAGATTGTGTGATGCATATCGTATAATCATGCCCACGGATACTTGAGGTGACAATGGAGTATCTACGTGACATTAGGGTTCTGGTTTATTTGTGTCTTAAGGTGGTATTCTAGTACAAACTCTATGATAGATTGAACGGAAAGAATAGCTTCGTATTATTTTACTACGGACTCTTGAATAGATCGAGCAGAAAGGATAACTTTGAGGTGGTTTCGTACCCTACAATAACCTCTTCGTTTCTTCTCCGGTATTAGTGACTTTGGAGTGACTCTTTGTTGCATGTTGAGGGATAGTTATATGATCCAGTTATGTTATTATTGTTGAGAGAACTTGCACTAGTGAAAGTATGAACCTTAGGCCTTGTTTCCTGGCATTGCAATACCGTTTACGCTCACTTTTATCATTAGTTACCTTGCTGTTTTTATATTTTCAGATAACAAATACCTATATCTACCATCCATATTGCACTTGTAGCACCATCTCTTTGCCGAACTAGTGCACCTATACAATTTACCATTGTATTGGGTGTGTTGGGGACACAAGAGACTCTTTGTTATTTGGTTGCGAGGTTGTTTGAGAGAGACCATCTTCATCCTACGCCTCCCACAGATTGATAAACCTTAGGTCATCCACTTGAGGGAAATTTGCTACTGTCCTACAAACCTCTGCACTTGGAGGCCCAACAACGTCTACAAGAAGGTTGCGTAGTAGACATCAAGGTCGTGTGCGACCGGCTGGCACTCAAATACAGAAATACCTACAGTAATGCTAAAAAATACAATTATACAGGCAAAATCATTTCTGGTCATAAGTACAACCCACACAGTCAGTCAACACTAAATGTTTCCGTTCGTATATACATTCCACACAATCACTACAAGGAAAACATTTGCGCAAGGTGGCGTAACGCAAACAGTTTTGAAGAGAATGTCATGTGTGATTGTTCATTGATCCAACACGGTTTATTCCTAGAAACTGTGTGTGTTGCCTTAGGTCATCGCCCACGGTGTTTTCTCATTAACCGTTTGCAATAAGAAAACCCAATTAGCAAGCTAATTGGCCAATTAGCAGGCTAATTGGCCTATTATTAATAATCCATTTACTAATCTAATTGACAATCATATCAAGCACATAATATATTCCATTTCCATATTAAGGAAGCAGGATTTCATAATTGAAATACATCGGAGTACAACATGATATAGCTTCAGCACTCAACTACCCCATTACACAACTGCACCAGCAGCAAGTATCACATGCAACATCTAGAACCATTCGGAATTAGCATCATAGACGGTACATAGAGAGATGCATATCATCTGGAAAACTGCTGAAGCGGAAGGCAAATATTGAGCCTTCATTCATGTTGAAGGTCTTTGCAACTTTAGGCCAGTGCTTGTGGATGATTGACCGTCCATCCTTCGACCTCTTCAGGAACACTTCAATATTGAACTGTGGGTGTTGTATGAAAACTTTCCTTGCATCCTGACCACAGAGGTGGTTTGAGAGGTAATCATCAGTGAACCATGAAAACAAGGATGTGCATAAATATCTTCTCTATATTGGAAATGGGGCAAAGGAATAAAAAAATGCAAGGTATAATAGTTAGTACCATCTTGTAAACCTCAGTGCTTCCCATTGTTTCCTTGCAACACATATAAGGTAGTTAGTCATCAGGTTAAGTAAGGGTTCTGTCACATCCCTAGTTCTGGTATGCTCGAGGCTAGCTAGTCATGTGTGCATCATGTTTAAATTTCATTTAAATTTGAAATGAGGATTTGTGAAACCCTCAGAATCATTTTTGGAAATGACCCAAATAAAAATTGCTCCAAAAAGGTCCAAGAAAATGCGCATGTTGCCCTCTGAAAATATTGGACAGAGATAAAAATCAAACCAATATTTTTAGGAGCTCATAAGTATTTATTTTGGGCATTTGGGATTAATGCAGTAAATATTTGCCTTGGATATATATTGTTATATATATATAATATATGTCCAAAAATTATGATCTCCATCTGCATCATTGTGATACATTCCAAGAACTTGTGAACAAGGCCATTAATGCAGAGACAGCCCAGCTCACTTACGAGGAGTCTCGTAAGCACACTCGTGATTTGGGATTTTCCTCCGGTTCTAGTTCTCAGAAGCACCGGATTTGGGTTCCAAACTCCGCTCTTCCTTCCGGATATACACCGAGACCATCCTATGTGGTGCCTTCCCAAGCTCAGTCGTATGTTCCACCCAGGCCTACTGGTAGACCGCTTGTCAGTGCGGGTCCACGTCCAACTTCAGGGACTTGCTTCACATGCGGGAAGCCAGGACACTATGCACGTGATTGCTCTCAGACTAGTTATGCTCCACCCCAGCTCGAGAAGTCTGTTGGCTGTGTCAAGCCATCAAGCAAGACGATCAGTGCTAAGCCAGCTCCCACTAAATATGGACGTGTGCATCACGTCTCAGCTAGAGATGCTCATGATGATCCGGATGTCATTCTTGGTACACTCTTTGTCAACTGTCACCCATCATCGGTTTTGTTCGATACTGGAGCATCTCACTCCTTCATTTCTGAAAGCTATGCTAGCTTGCACAACATATCATTTTGTGATATGCCCTCTCCACTGGTCATTCAAACTCCTGGATCCAAATGGCAAACTTCTAGTGTAAGCCATGGTAACGAAATCCTTGTTGACAGACTTGTATTCCTCGCATCACTTATAGCCCTCAAGTCTATAGATATTAACATCATCCTGGGTATGGACTGGATGAAAGCTCATTATGCCAAGATTGATTGTTACACCAGGTCCGTTCAGCTTACACACCCATCTAGCAAGATAGTCACTGTCTCCACTAGAGTTGCAAGGCATCAGCTCTATTCTCTTAATGCTAGCCCTCTTCCAGACCTTGAAGATATCCCGGTAGTCCGTGACTTTCCGGATGTCTTTCCAGAGGAACTGCCAGGTGTTCCACCTGACAGAGATGTAGAGTTTGTCATAGATCTTATCCCAGGAACCGCTCCAATCTCTAGGAGACCCTACAAAATGTCACCCTTAGAACTAGCCGAGCTTAAGAAACAACTTGATGAGTCCTTGCAAAAGGATTTCATCCGTCCTAGTTCTTCTCCTTAGGCTTGCCCCGTCCTCTTCGTCAAGAAGAAGGATGGTACGGACCGGATGGTTGTAGATTATCGTCCCGTTAATTTGGTCACGGTAAAGAACAAATATCCGCTCCCCGGGATCAACGACCTATACGATCAGCTCGCTGGATCCTCAGTCTTCTCCAAGATGGATTTGAGATTAGGTTACCACCAAATCAAGATCAGAAACAGGGACATTCCCAAGAGAGCCTTTGTCACTCGTTATGGCCAGTACGAGTACACCGTCATGTCCTTTGGTCTAACCAATGCTCCAGCTACTTTCTCCTGCTTGATGAACTCAATCTTCATGGAGTACTTAGATAAGTTCGCGATGGTTTACCTCGATGATATCCTTATTTACTCGAAGAACGAGGAAGAGCATGCCGAACATCTTAGACTTGTGTTAGAGAAACGCAGAGAGCATCGCCTTTATGCCAAGTTCTCCAAGTGTGAATTTTGGTTGCCAGAAGTGACCTACCTAGGCCACGTGATCTCTGGTAAGGGCATTGTTGTCAATCCCAAGAGAGTTCAGGCCGTTCTTGATTGGACTCCACCTGAAATGGTTAAACAAGTTAGGAGTTTCCTTGGTCTAGCCAACTATTGTCGCCGCTTTGTTGAGAACTTCTCCAAAGTAGCCAAACCTCTCACGGAACTTCTCAAGAAAGATAAAAGGTTTGAGTGGTCCCCATAGTGTGAGTAAAGTTTTCAGGAACTGAAAAGACGTCTGACTTATGCTCCCATACTTGTGCCACCGGATTTCACTAAAGACTTTGTTATCTACTGCGACACCACACGACAGGGACTAGGCTGTATTCTTATGCAAGATCATCATGTGATTGCCTATGCATCTCGACAGTTGCATCCACATGAGGAGAATTATCCTACACATGATCTAAAGCTTGCAGCTGTAGTCTATGCACTCAAGACCTGGTGACATTAGCTTCTTGGTAAACGTTGCAAGATCTACACCGATCACCAGAGTCTCAAGTATATCTTCACACAACCAGATCTAAACCTTAGGCAAAGACGTTGGTTGGAGTTGATCTCAGATTACGACTTAGAGATTACCTATACCCCAGGCAAGGGCAATGTCATGGCTGATGCACTAAGTCCTAAATCCTATTGCAACAATCTCATGTTGCAGCAGGGCCAACCACTTCTTCATGAAGAATTCTGTAAGCTTAACCTTCACATAGCTCCTCACGGATTCCTTTCTATCTTGGTGGCAAAACCTGATCTTGAGGATTGGATTATCGCAGCTCAAAAGCAGGACACGAGAATTTCCCGGATCAAGAGAAACATTAAGAAGGGAGTTGGTGGATGTTTCTCTATGGATGATCGTGGTGTTGTTTTCTTTGTGAATCGCTTGGTGGTTCCCAAGAACCAACATCTGCAAAAATTGATTCTTAAGGAGGCACATGAATCTCCTCTCACGATTCATCCCGGTAGTACTAAGATGTATCAAGACCTACGCCAGAGGTTCTGGTGGACTAGGATGAAGAGAGAAATTGCTCAGTTCATTGCTAACTATGATGTTTGTCATCGCGTTAAGGCAGAACATCAAAGATCTGTTGGAACCCTTTAGCCTTTAGCTATTCCTGAGTGGAAATGGGATAAAGTTGGTATGGACTTCATCACTGGCTTTCCCAGGACCAAGAGAGGGAATAATGCTATCATCATAGTCATTGATCGTCTATCCAAAGTGGCGCACTTCCTACCTGTTCGAGAGAGTATCACTGCTAGTCAGCTTGCTGACTTATATATTTCTCGGATAGTGTCACTTCATGGTGTTCCACTAGAGATCAATTCAGACCGTGGTAGTCTTTTCACTTCTCATTTCTGGGAGAGTTTCCAAACTGCCATGGGAACCCATCTTTCCTTCAGTACCGCTTTCCACCCTCAGTCGAGTGGTCAGGTGGAATGGTTCAATCAAATTCTCGAAGACATGCTTAGAGCTTGCATTATCTCATTTGGTATGGATTGGGAGAAATGTCTTCCTTTCGCCGAGTTTGCTTATAACAATAGCTATCAATCCAGTCTTAAGAAAGCTCCTTTTGAGATTCTCTATGGACAAAGATGTCGAACACCTTTAAACTGGTCAGAAACCGGTGAAAGACAATTCTTTGGACCGGACATGATCCAGGAGGCAGAAGAGCAAGTTCGCATCATTCGTGAGAATTTGAAAACATCCCTTTCTCGTCAAAAGAGCCAGTGTGATCGTCATCATAAGGATATGACTTATGAAGTTGGCGACAAAGCTTACCTTCGGGTTACTCCGTTGAAGGGTACCCATTGTTTCGGTATCAAGGGCAAGTTAGCTCCTCGTTACATTGGTCCTTTTCGCATCATCGCTAAATGAGGAGAGGTTGCCTACTAGTTGGAACTACCTCCACATCTTTCTCGAGTTCATGATGTTGGAAATATGCCCTAGAGGCAATAATAAAAGTATTATTATATTTCATTGTTCATGATAATTGTCTTTTATTCATGCTATAACTGTATTTTCCGGAAATCGTAATACAAGTGTGAATACATAGACCTCAATATGTCCCTAGTGAGCCTCTAGTTGACTAGCTCGTTGTGATCAACAGATAGTCATGATTTCCTGGCTATGGACATTGGATGTCGTTGATAACGGGATCACATCATTAGGAGAATGATGTGATGGACAAGACCCAATCCTAAGCATAGCACAAAGGTCGTTTAGTTCGTTTGCTAGAGCTTTGCCAATGTCAAGTATCTCTTCCTTAGACCATGAGATCGTGTAACTCCTGGATACCGTAGGAGTGCCTTGGGTGTATCAAACGTCTCAACGTAACTGGGTGACTATAAAGGTGCATTACAGGTATCTCCGAAAGTAGCTGTTGGGTTGACACGGATCGAGACTGGGATTTGTCACTCCGTATGACGGAGAGGTATCTCTGGGCCCACTCGGTAATGCATCATCATAATGAGCTCAAGGTGACCAAAGTGTTGGCCACGAGATCATGCATTACGGTACGAGTAAAGTGACTTGCCGGTAACGAGACTGAACAAGGTATTGGGATACCGACGATCGAGTCTCGGGCAAGTAACGTACCGATTGACAAAGGGAATTGTATACAGGGTTTGATCGAATCCTCGACATCGTGGTTCATCCGATGACAACATCGAGAAGCATGTGGGAGCCAACATGCGTATCCAGATCCCGCTGTTGGTTATTGACCGGAGAACGTCTCGGTCATGTCTACATGTCTCCCGAACCCGTAGGGTCTACACACTTAAGGTTCGATGACGCTAGGGTTATAAAGGAAGTTTGTATGTGGTTACCGAATGTTGTTCGGAGTCCTGGATGAGATTCCGGACGTCACGAGGAGTTCCAGAATGGTCCGGAGGTAAAGATTTATATATGGGAAGTCCTATTTTGGCCACCGGAAAATGTTCGGGATTTTTTGATATTGTACCGGGAAGGTTCTAGAAGGTTCCGGAGTGGGGCCCACCTACATGGGGGGACCCACATGAACGTGAGTAGTGGGGGAAAGGCCCCACACCCCTGGTCAAGGCGCACCAAGATCCCCCCTTAGAAGGAATAAGATCATATCCCGAAGGGATAAGATCAAGATCCCTAAAAAGGGGGGATAACAATCGGTGGGGAAGGAAATGATGGGATTTCTTTCCTCCCACCTTGGCCAACGCCCCAATGGACTTGGAGGGCAAGAAACCAGCCCCTCCACCCGTATATATAGTGGGGAGGCGCATGGGAGCTTAACACAAGCCAAGGCGCAGCCCCTCCCCTCCCCAACACCTCTCCTCCTCCGTATATGCTTGGCGAAGCCCTGTCGGAGTACTGCTGCACCAACTACACCACGCCGTCGTGCTTCCGTTGGAGCAATCTTCCTCAACCTCTCCTTCCCCCTTGCTGGATCAAGAAGGAGGAGAGGTCTCCCGTCCCGTACGTGTGTTGAACGCGGAGGTGATGTCCGTTCAGCACTTGGACATCGGTGATCCGAATCACGTTCGAGTACGACTCCATCAACACCATCCCCTTGGCTAGCTTCCGCTCGTGATCTACAAGTGGTATGTAGATGCAAACTCTCTCCCTTGACTCGTTGCTTAGATGAACTCATAGATGGATCTTGGTGAAACCGTAGGAAATTTTTTAATTTTCTGCAACGTTCCCCAACAATGGCATCATGAGCTAGGTCTATGCGTAGTTCTCTTTGCACGAGTAGAACACAATTTTGTTGTGGGCGTGGATTTTGTCATCTTACTTGCCTCTACTAGTCTTTTCTTGCTTCGGCGGTATTGTGGGATGAAGCGGCCCGGACCAACCTTACACGTACGCTTACGTGAGACCGGTTCCACCGACTGACATGCACTAGTTGCATAAGGTGGCTGGCGGGTGTCTGTCTCTCCCACTTTAGTTGGAGCGGATTCGATGAAAAGGGCCCTTATGAAGGGTAAATAGAAGTTGACAAAATCACGTTGTGGTTATTCGTAGGTAAGAAAACGTTCTTGCTAGAACCCAATTGCAGCCACGTAAAAGATGCAACAACAATTAGAGGACGTCTAACTTGTTTTTGCAGCGATTGATCATGTGATGTGATATGGCCAGAAGTTGTGATGAATGATGAATTGTGATGTATGAGATCATGTTCTTTGTAATAGGATTCACGACTTGCATGTCGATGAGTATGACAACCGGCAGGAGCCATAGGAGTTGTCTTTATTTTTTGTATGACCTGCGTGTCATTTGAAGAACGCCATGTAACTCACTTTACTTTATTGCTAAACGCGTTAGCCATAGAAGTAGAAGTAGTCGTTGGCGTGACAACTTCATGAAGACACGATGATGGAGATCATGATGATGGAGATCATGGTGTCAAGCCGGTGACAAGATGATCATGGAGCCCCGAAGATGAAGATCAATGGAGCTATATGATATTGGCCATATCATGTCACAACTATATAATTGCATGTGATGTTTATTATGTTTATGCATCTTGTTTACTTAGGACGACGGTAGTAAATAAGATGATCCCTTACAAAAATTTCAAGAAGTGTTCTCCCCTAACTGTGCACCGTTGCTACAGTTCGTCGCTTCTAAGCACCACGTGATGATCGGGTGTGATGGATTCTTACGTTCACATACAACGGGTGTAAGACAGTTTTACACAGCGAAAACACTTAGGGTTAACTTGACGAGCCTAGCATGTGCAGACATGGCCTCGGAACACGGAGACCGAAAGGTCGAACACGAGTCGTATGGAAGATACGATCAACATGAGAATGTTCACCGACGATGACTAGTCCGTCTCACGTGATGATCGGACACGGCCTAGTCCACTCGGATCGTGTAACACTTAGATGACTAAAGGGATGTCTAATCTGAGTGGGAGTTCATAATTTGATTAGAACTTAATTATCATGAACTTAGTCTAAAACCTTTGCAAATATGTCTTGTAGATCAAATGGCCAACGCTCATGTCAACATGAACTTCAACGCGTTCCTAGAGAAAACCAAGCTGAAAGATGATGGCAGCAACTATACAGACTGGGTCCGGAACCTGAGGATCATCCTCATAGCTGCGAGGAAACAATATGTCCTAGAAGGACCGCTAGGTGACGCTCCCGTCCCAGAGAACCAAGACATTATGAATGCTTGGCAAACTCGCGCTGATGATTACTCCCTCGTTCAGTGTGGCATGCTTTACAGCTTAGAACCGGGGCTCCAAAAGCGTTTTGAGCATCACGGAGCATATGAGATGTTCGAAGAGCTGAAACTAGTTTTCCAAGCTCATGCCCGGGTCGAGAGATATGATGTCTCCGACAAGTTCTAAAGTTGTAAGATGGAGGAAAACAGTTCTGTCAGTGAGCACATCCTGAAGATGTCTGGGTTGCACAACCGTATGACCCAGCTGAACATTAACCTCCCAGATGAGGCGGTCATTGACAGAATCCTCCAGTCGCTCCCACCAAGCTACAAGAGCTTTGTGATGAACTACAACATGCAGGGGATGGAAAAGACCATTCCTGAAGTGTTCTCGATGCTGAAGTCAGCAGAGGCTGAAATCAAGAAAGAACATCAAGTGTTGATGGTCAATAAGACCACTAAGTTCAAGAAGGGCAAGGGTAAGAAGAACTTCAAGAAGGACGGCAAGGAGGTTGCCGCGCCTGGTAAGCCAGTTACCAGGAAGAAGTCAAAGAATGGACCTAAGCCTGAGACTGAGTGCTTTTATTGCAAGGGGAAGGGTCACTGGAAGCGGAACTGCCCCAAATACTTAGCAGATAAGAAGGCCGGCAAAACCAAAGGTATATTTGATATACATGTAATTGATGTGTACCTTACCAGTACTCGTAGTAACTCCTGGGCATTTGATACCGGTGCCGTTGCTCATATTTGTAACTCACAGCAGGAGCTGCGGAATAAACGGAGACTGGCGAAGGACGAGGTGACGATGCGCGTCGGGAATGGTTCCAGAGTCGATGTGATCGCCGTCGGCACGCTGCCTCTACATTTACCTACGGGATTAGTTTTGAACCTTAATAATTGTTATTTAGTGCCAAGTTTGAGCATGAACATTGTATCTGGATCTCGTTTAATACGAGATGGCTACTCATTTAAGTCTGAGAATAATGGTTGTTCGATTTATATGAGAGATATGTTTTATGGTCATGCTCCGATGGTCAATGGTTTATTCTTAATGAATCTCGAGCGTAATATTACACATGTTCATAGTGTAGATGCCAAAAGATGTAAAGTTGATAACGATAGTCCCACATACTTGTGGCACTGCCGCCTTGGTCACATTGGTGTCAAGCGCATGAAGAAGCTCCATGCCGATGGACTTTTAGAGTCTCTTGATTATGAATCGTTTGACACGTGCGAACCATGCCTCATGGGCAAGATGACCAAGACTCCGTTCTCCGGAACAATGGAGCAAGCAACCAACTTATTGGAAATCATACATACCGATGTGTGCGGTCCAATGAGCGTTGAAGCTCGTGGAGGATATCGTTATGTTCTCACTCTCACTGATGACTTAAGTAGATATGGGTATGTCTACTTAATGAAACACAAGTCTGAGACCTTTGAAAAGTTCAAGGAATTTCAGAATGAGGTGGAGAATCAACGTGACCGAAAGATAAAGTGCCTACGATCAGATCGTGGAGGAGAATATTTAAGTCACGAATTTGGCACACACTTAAGGAAATGTGGAATCGTTTCACAACTCACGCCGCCTGGAACACCTCAGCGAAACGGTGTGTCCGAACGTCGTAATCGCACTCTATTGGATATGGTGCGGTCTATGATGTCTCTTACTGATTTACCGCTATCATTTTGGGGATACGCTCTAGAGACAGCTACATTCACTTTAAATAGGGCACCGTCTAAATCCGTTGAGATGACACCGTATGAATTATGGTTTGGGAAGAAACCTAAGCTGTCGTTTCTAAAAGTTTGGGGATGCGATGCTTATGTCAAGAAACTTCAACCTGAAAAGCTCGAACCCAAGTCGGAAAAATGCGTCTTCATAGGACACCCTAAGGAAACTGTCGGGTATACCTTCTACTTAAGATCCAAGGGCAAAATCTTTGTTGCCAAGAACAGATGCTTTCTGGAAAAAGAGTTTCTCTTGAAAGAAGTAAGTGGGAGGAAAGTAGAACTCGATGAAGTACTACCTCTCGAACGGGAAAGTGGTGCAGCTCAGGAAAATGTTCCTGTGATGCCCACACCAACTGAAGAGGAAACCAATGATGATGATCAAGGTACTTCGGATCAAGTTGCTACTGAACTTCGTAGGTCCACAAGGACACGTTCCGCACCAGAGTGGTACGGCAACCCCGTCCTGGAAATCATGTTGTTAGACAACGGTGAACCTTCGAACTATGAAGAAGCGATGGCGGGCCCAGATTCCAACAAATGGCTTGAAGCCATGAAATCCGAGATAGAATCCATGTATGAAAACAAAGTATGGACTTTGACAGACTTGCCCGATGATCGGCGAGTGATAGAAAACAAATGGATCTTTAAGAAGAAGACAGACGCGGATGGTAATGTCACCATCTATAAAGCTCGACTTGTCGCTAAGGGTTATCGACAGGTTCAAGGGATTGACTACGACGAGACATTCTCTCCCGTAGCGAAGCTAAAGTCCGTCCGAATCATGTTAGCAATTGCCGCATACTATGATTATGAGATATGGCAGATGGACGTCAAAACAGCATTCCTTAACGGGCATCTTAAGGAAGAACTGTATATGATGCAGCCGGAAGGTTTTGTCGATCCTAAGAACGCTAACAAAGTATGCAAGCTCCAGCGATACATTTATGGGCTGGTGCAAGCATCTCGGAGTTGGAATATTCGCTTTGATGAGATGATCAAAGCGTTTGGGTTTATGCAGACTTATGGAGAAGCCTGCGTTTACAAGAAAGTGAGTGGGAGCTCTGTAGCATTTCTCATATTATATGTAGATGACATACTCTTGATGGGAAATAATATAGAATTTCTGGACAGCATTAAGGCCTACTTGAATAAGTGTTTTTCAATGAAGGACCTTGGAGAAGCTGCTTACATATTAGGCATCAAGATCTATAGAGATAGATCGAGACGCCTCATAGATCTTTCACAAAGCACATACCTTGATAAGATTTTGAAGAGGTTCAAAATGGATCAGTCCAAGAAGGGGTTCTTGCCTATGTTACAAGGTGTGAGATTGAGCTCGGCTCAGTCACCGACCACGGCAAATGATAAAGAAGAGATGAGTGTCATCCCCTATGCTTCAGCCATAGGATCTATTATGTATGCCATGCTGTGTACCAGACCTGATGTAAACCTTGCCGTGAGTTTGGTAGCTAGATACCAAAGTAATCCCGGCAAGGAACACTGGACAGCAGTCAAGAATATCCTGAAGTACCTGAAAAGGACAAAGGACATGTTTCTCGTTTATGGAGGAGACGAAGAGCTTGTCGTAAAGGGTTACGTCGACACTAGCTTCGACTCAGATCCGGATGACTCTAAGTCACAAACCGGATACGTGTATATGTTGAATGGTGGAGCAGTAAGCTGGTGCAGCTGCAAGCAGAGCGTCGTGGAGGGATCTACGTGTGAAGCGGAGTACATGGCAGCCTCGGAGGCAGCGCATGAAGCGATTTGGGTGAAGGAGTTCATCACCGACCTAGGAGTCATACCCAATGCGTCGGGGCCAATCAAACTCTTCTGTGACAACACTGGAGCTATTGCCCTTGCCAAGGAGCCCAGGTTTCACAAGAAGACCAGGCACATCAAGCGTCGTTTCAACTCCATCCGTGAAAATGTTCAAGATGGAGACATAGAAATTTGCAAAGTACATACGGATCTGAATGTCGCAGATCCATTGACTAAACCTCTCTCGCGAGCTAAACATGATCAACACCAGAACTCTATGGGTGTTCGATTCATCACAATGTAACTAGATTGGTGACTCTAGTGCAAGTGGGAGACTGTTGGAAATATGCCCTAGAGGCAATAATAAAAGTATTATTATATTTCATTGTTCATGATAATTGTCTTTTATTCATGCTATAACTGTATTATCCGGAAATCGTAATACACGTGTGAATACATAGACCTCAATATGTCCCTAGTGAGCCTCTAGTTGACTAGCTCGTTGTGATCAACAGATAGTCATGATTTCCTGGCTATGAACATTGGATGTCGTTGATAACGGGATCACATCATTAGGAGAATGATGTGATGGACAAGACCCAATCCTAAGCATAGCACAAAGGTCATTTAGTTCGTTTGCTAGAGCTTTGCCACTGTCAAGTATCTCTTCCTTAGACCATGAGATCGTGTAACTCCCGGATACCGTAGGAGTGCCTTGGGTGTATCAAACGTCACAACGTAACTGGGTGACTATAAAGGTGCATTACAGGTATCTCCGAAAGTAGCTGTTGGGTTGACACGGATCGAGACTGGGATTTGTCACTCCGTATGACGGAGAGGTATCTCTGGGCCCACTCGGTAATGCATCATCATAATGAGCTCAAGGTGACCAAAGTGTTGGCCACGAGATCATGCATTACGGTACGAGTAAAGTGACTTGCCGGTAACGAGACTGAACAAGGTATTGGGATACCGACGATCGAGTCTCGGGCAAGTAACGTACCGATTGACAAAGGGAATTGTATACAGGGTTTGATCGAATCCTCGACATCGTGGTTCATCCGATGACAACATCGAGAAGCATGTGGGAGCCAACATGGGTATCCAGATCCCGCTGTTGGTTATTGACCGGAGAACGTCTCGGTCATGTCTACATGTCTCCCGAACCCGTAGGGTCTACACACTTAAGGTTCGATGACGCTAGGGTTATAAAGGAAGTTTGTATGTGGTTACCGAATGTTGTTCGGAGTCCTGGATGAGATCCCGGACGTCACGAGGAGTTCCGAAATGGTCCGGAGGTAAAGATTTATATATGGGAAGTCCTATTTTGGCCACCGGAAAATGTTCGGGATTTTTCGGTATTGTACCGGGAAGGTTCTAGAAGGTTCCGGAGTGGGGCCCACCTGCATGGGGGGACCCACATGAACGTGAGTAGTGGGGGAAAGGCCCCACACCCCTGGTCAAGGCGCACCAAGATCCCCCCTTAGAAGGAATAAGATCATATCCCGAAGGGATAAGATCAAGATCCCTAAAAAGGGGGGATAACAATCGGTGGGGAAGGAAATGATGGGATTTCTTTCCTCCCACCTTGGCCAACGCCCCAATGGACTTGGAGGGCAAGAAACCAGCCCCTCCACCCCTATATATAGTGGGGAGGCGCATGGGAGCTTAACACAAGCCAAGGCGCAGCCCCTCCCCTCCCCAACACCTCTCCTCCTCCGTATATGCTTGGCGAAGCCCTGTCGGAGTACTGCTGCACCAACTACACCACGCCGTCGTGCTGCCGTTGGAGCAATCTTCCTCAACCTCTCCTTCCCCCTTGCTGGATCAAGAAGGAGGAGACGTCTCCCGTCCCGTACGTGTGTTGAACGCGGAGGTGTTGTTCGTTCAGCACTTGGACATCGGTGATCCGAATCACGTTCGAGTACGACTCCATCAACACCATCCCCTTGGCTAGCTTCCGCTCGTGATCTACAAGTGGTATGTAGATGCAAACTCTCTCCCTTGAATCGTTGCTTAGATGAACTCATAGATGGATCTTGGTGAAACCGTAGGAAAAATTTTAATTTTCTGCAACGTTCCCCAACACATGATGTCTTTCATGTCTCTCAACTCAGGCGTTGCTTCTCGGATCCTATCCGCGGAGTGGACCACGAAACGCTTGATCTCCAAGATAACCTCACATATCGAGAGTACCCTGTTCGCATTTTTGATCAAGCAGAGCGTGTCACTCGACGTCATAACATCAAGTTTCTCAAGGTTCAGTGGTCTCATCATTCCGAGAGAGAAGCTACTTGGGAGCGAGAAGATCGTCTTCGACTGGAGTACCCCACTTTCTTTCCATCGACCCCTGAATCTCGGGACGAGATTCTTTCAAGTGGGGGCGAGTTGTCACATCCCTAGTTCTGGTATGCTCGAGGCTAGCTAGTCATGTGTGCATCATGTTTAAATTTCATTTAAATTTGAAATGAGGATTTGTGAAACCATTAGAATCATTTTTGGAAATGACCCAAATAAAAATTGCTCCAAAAAGGTCCAAGAAAATGCTCATGTTGCCCTCTGAAAATATTGGACAAAGATAAAAATCAAACCAATATTTTTAGGAGCTCATAAGTATTTATTTTGGGCATTTGGGATTAATGCAGTAAATATTTGCCTTGGATATATATTGTTATATATATATATATATATAATATGTCCAAAAATTATGTCATTTGTTGAGGAGCTCTGGAATAATACCACTAGCTCCTGCAAAAATTGGCATAAGGAAATAAAATGATTTAGTATTATTAATAAATCAAAACAAATGTCAGAAAATAGAAAATAGAAACAAAATAGGAAAAAAAGGAAGAAAACCCACCTGCACTTACCTCCCTGTGCGGCCTAGCGCTGTAGCAGGCCCAGCCCACCTGCCCCCCCTCCCCTGTCGTCTTCCTCCTTGCCAGCAGGATGGGCGCGTGGCCGACGCACGCCGGCGCATGCCCGTCCACCTCCTGCTTGCCGGTTCACCTGGCTTCTTCGGGTGGCGCCACACACCTCTCTGGCTCTCTCCCTCACCCCCTCGTCCTTCTCCTCTCCCCTAGTGCTCCCTCTCTCGCACACCCGAGCGCCATCGTTGCCGCCGCTCGCCGTTGCCGCGGCCACCGGCCACCCCTCGCCCTGCCGTTGAGCTCAGAAGAACCGCCGCGACTTCCTCGTCCTCTCCACCGAGCGACGCAACGTCGAGTGCCCTAGAACACCGTCAACATTGCCATCTTCGCCTCCGGCCGCCGGAGATCGTCCTCGCTGCCACCCCGCTGTCCGGCCTTCCCTGAGCTCGCTGACGACGCCATCAAGACCGTTGTGAGCCCCGCCGTCGAACCCCCCTCCCCCTGCTCTTCTGGCGCCCTCTAGCCCCTCTGCCGCTCGAGCTGAGCTCCGGCCGCCGCTGCGAGCTCTGCTCCGGCAAGCTCCGGCCAACTCGAGTCCTCCCGTCGCCTTCGCTGGATGCGGACGAGCCCGGGCTACGCCTCGGTGCTCTCAGCCGCCGCTCCCGTGCACCGCAGCACTGCGCCCGCCCTTGGCCGTGCTCCGGCCGCCACCGTGAGCCTCGCTCCGGCGAGCTCCGCCGCCCCCGCAGCCTCCCGTCTGCCCCCCTAGATGTGTGCGAGCCTGGGCTTCGCGTGGGTGGCTTCCGCCGCCCGAATGGAATCCCGAGTCCCTCCGCCACGTTCGGCCTTGCCGGCAGCTAAACGCCGGTGGTGTTGACCCCTTTGACCTTGCCGTCCTGACAGGTGGACCCCGCTGTCAGGTGATTAGCTTAAGCTAATCACCAACTAACCTAACTAAACCCTAAGACACTGACAATGGGCCCAGCACCACTAATTTTAATTAGATTAGTAAAAAAACTCCGTTTAACACTATGACACTGATGTGTGGACCCCACACGTCAAGTTTGACCTGGTCAGCTGCGGTTGACTCACTGACGTCATGCCACTGTCATGCTGATGCAATTAATCATTTTCTGGATTTAAATTAAATCAGGAAATTCTAGAAAATATTATAAACTTCAAAAAATCATAGAAATTCAATCGTAGCTCAGATTGGAATAATTTATATATGAAAAATTATCAGAAAAATTCAATATATCCATCTATACCAGTTTCATGCATGACAAACCAACTTATACCTGCTGTATAGGTGAAAACACATAAATGGCATTTATTAAGACTTAACTTGGAGTTGCATTTGAATTCTTGATTCAAATGGACTTCATCCAAATAGAATGCTAGATGCATTAACACAACCCACATCACATCTACATGCCATGTTCATGCATCATATTATTGCATATGCTTGTGTATTGATTGCCGACACCATTCCTTCTTGATAGGTCCTGCTCCGGAGACCGTTCCAGAGTACATGTCTGAGGAGCAGTGCCCCCTCTATTGATCTACCAGGCAAGCAAACCCCCTTGTTCATTCCGATACAATCCTACTCTCTCGCTCCTACTCTCAGTTATTGCATTAGGACAACAACGTTTCAACTGCTACTCTGTGATGCGGTAGTTGAACCCATTCCTCTGCATGACCTGTCATTGCCACAGTAAATAGTTGAAACCCACTAGCATGTGTAGGAGTTGATTGAGCCATGTTGTGTTCCTACCATGCCATGCTTGCTATTGCTTAGAGTTGTGTCAGGTCTGATTCATTGGGAATGAATTGGAGTGTTATGATATGTTCTGGTGCTGAGAGTTAAGTGTGTGAACGCGATTTGGTAAAGGTAGCGGTGAGAGGCCATGTAGGAGTACATGGTGGGTTGTCTCACTAGAACCGTCCTTAAGCACTGAGTTCTATGCATGTTGTCCAATGACTCGATACTACCACACATTGGGCTCCGGGCGCTCCAAGCCCTCTCGACTTATTAACCAACTTGATCTCTGTCCAGGAGTCACAACTAGTTTCTGGTGTTTGTAGGTGGTGTTAGTAGTCTACCAAGTGGCACCCGGCCAGGTGGGCTTGGGACGCACAGTGGCACAGTGTACCAAGTGGCACCCAGATGGTGGGCTTGGGAACCCTGCTCACATCGTTTGGGGCCGTGAGTGACACCCCGGCCGGATCTCCTTGCGGATGGAACCCGAATAGGCGATAAACCTGGATTAGAGTTTTGTGTGGTTAGTCAGGTCGTGGCCGACACCCTCGCCAGGCTTCCGCTTGAAGGTTGCCAAGTTACATGACGTGTACATGGCAGTAAGTGGCGAGAGCGTGTGTGAAGAAGTACACCCCTGCAGGGTTAACATGATCTATTCGAATAGCCGGGTCCGCGGTTATGGACTTCTTGGATGCTTACATGGTACATAGACAACTTGAAGTGGATACTCTAAAATGCTCAAGACAAGTGTGAGTGCTATGGATGGCCTTCTCATAGGGGGGCGTGGATGAATCCATAGTAGTGTATTGTGTGGTGATTAGTGGACTCGTGTGCGTTGTCTCACCTCAAAGAAGTTTCTCGTAGTCGTAGAACAGGATAGCCACTGAGTCAAAGCTGGCTTGCTGCAACTAAACCCCACATTACCCTCTTGATACAAATGCATGTATGATAGGATCTGACATAAGTCTTACTGAGTACCTTCGTACTCATGTTGCTTTATTTGTGTTTTTGCAGCGGCGACTTCGGTCTTACTAGTGTTCTCGTGGACTTCGACAAGTAGCTTGTACCTCAGCTATGATCTAGATCGGATGTTGTAGATAGTCAAGCTCTTCAGCCTTTTTCATTTGTAGATGTCTGTACCCAGACATGTAATGCTTCTGCTTGTTGCTTGTTTGCTCTGAAGGTTGGGTCATGTGACCCCTGCTTGTAATAAATGTTGTGATGGCTCTTCTGAGCCTCTATCTATATAAGTTGTTGAGTTATGCTGTGATGCCATGTTGTACAACACATACTTGCATGTTATGCGTACGTGTAATGTGTATTGCTATGTGTGGGGTCTGACCATCTAGTTGTTTATCCTTAGTAGCCTCTCTTACCGGGAAATGTCTCCTAGTGCTTCCACTAAGCCCTGGTAGCTTGCTACTGCTCCGGAACACTTAGGCTGGCCGGCATGTGTCCTTATTCGTTCCTGTGTCTGTCCCTTCGGGGAAATGTCACGCGATGTCTACCAGAGTCCTGCTAGCCCAGTTGCTACAGCCAGGATTCACTCGCTGATGACCGACACATTCGATGCTGGATCATGTATGTCTGTCCCTGTAAGTTAGTGCCACTTCGGGTTCATGACTAGCCATGTCAGCCCGGGTTCTTGTCATATGGATGCTAGTGACACTAGCATATACGTGTGCCAAAAGGCGCAAACGGTCCCGGGCATGGTAAGGTGACACCCGTGGGAATACCGTGCGTGAGGCCGCAAAGTGATATGAGGTGTTACACGCTAGATCGGTGTGATATAGAATCGGGTCCTAACAGGTTCACATGCTATTAGTAAAATATGTTGATGAAAAATAAGCACATTGCATACTCATTAGATTAGTTCAAGACAGATGGAAAACCCATTTATCCAAACCAAGCATGATTAAGAACTAGGAAATTTAGCACTTGTATATGTTTCTCATGTATTAAGTGCAACCAAATTCGATTTATTCCTCACATGGTATACAATAAGAGAATGCAGCCACATCAATTGAACATCGCATTGCACAATTGAACCAAGCAGTTAACTAAACACCACAACAAATGAACCAAATGTTAACTGAGCACCACATTGCACAATATAACGTACTCCTAATAGAAGATCAGACATTTAACCAAACTAAGCATGCTTAACAACTTGGAAATATAGCAATTGTATTTGTTTCTCATGTACTTAGTACAACCAAATTCGATTTATTCCTCACATGGTATACAATAAGAGAATGCAGCCACAACAATTGAACATCGCATTGCAGAATTGAACCAAGCAGTTAACTAAACACCATAACAAATGAATCAAACGTTAACTGAGCACCACATTGCACAATATAACACACTCCTAATAGAAGATCAGATAGTTAACCAAACCAAGCATGCTTAACAACTTGGAAATATAGCAATTGTATTTGTTTCTCATGTATTTAGTACAACCAAATTCGATTTATTCCTCACATGGTATACAATAAGAGAATGCAGCCACAACAATTGAATATCGCATTGCAGAATTGAACCAAGCAGTTAACTAAACACCACAACAAGTGAACCAAGCCACAACAAATGAACCAATCAGTTAACTAAACACCAATTGAACAATATAACATACTCCTAATAGAAGATCAGATAGTTAACCAAACCAAGCATACTTAACAACTTGGAAATATTGCACCCTGAAGAATTGAACATCACATTTGCAGAATCGAACCAAGTAGTTAATTAAACACCACATTGCAAGACATATAGAACATATAAACTATAGCAGAAGATTACATGGTGAAAGTAGATAGAACAATTCACTAGAATTTGTTAAGGAAAGGCAGTAGCTAGCAAACTAAGCATGGGTCCTTATAGTGAGCTAATAAGACAAGCTACTCCTCATTGTCGGAGATATCAATGACGATTGGCTCCTTGGACATGGAAGAGGGCGAGGCCTCCGCATCGTGGGTGCCCTCGTTGTAGTGGTGAGTTGCCTGAGCCGCTCCGGGCACCAACCTGCTGGCTTTCGGGATGAGGTAAGCACGTGCATGATGAGAAAACACCTCGTAGTCTTTGTCTAAGGCACCGACGGTGGCCTCGAGAAAATGCCATGTACTGTCATTTAAAGCAGCCAACCGCGTCGCGGCATCGGTGCACGAGGCGTCAACAATGGCCTCGACAGCGAGGTGCTCCTCCAAGATCTGGGGGTCGGCACGAATGGCAGCCATCGCGACCTCATCCGCGCGTGCGGTCGCGATTTGCTTCTCCGATGCCAAATGCTCCATGAGGTCTTGGCTATACTGTGTGCACCATGGCTTAGGCCGACGCTTATTTGGTGGAGGGGTCGGTGATTTGGATGGAATATGTCGCGCTCGCGTCGACGATCGGGGCATGTGGGCTGTGGAAGGAGGAGGAGGATGGGGTCGGGTGTGGATTATCTGCCTGGATAGGCGAGGCCGAGCAGCGTGAAGGAGGGTCGCCGGCGAGGAGGTGGCGGCGCTGCAAGCAAGGAGTGAAGGTTTCAACTTGTAAAGGAAGGCGGAAAGGGGGGAAATGTGGCTTTTGGTAAGGTTTCAACATAGAACAACAGGAGTGTTGTGTTACTTTTTGTGATTTTTCGGGGTTCGTTTGGACATTTTTATGCATTAAGTGAGTTTTCAATGCATTTATGTGCATAATTCAAATTTGAACTACATGCACATGCTCCGATGCATATAAATTGGTTGAAAAATCAAATCTTTGTCCTTGGGTGCATGCTTAGGTCCCATGCAAGAAATGGGAATGAATGTCAACCACCCTGCCACCGTCACTCGGCCGCAAACATTGAGATACCTGGTTTTTAAATTCTAGTAAATCCAAAACTCATCTGAAATTCATGAAACTTGGCCTGCTATCATGGAGAGGCATCAACATACCGTGGTAATCTTTTGTCCCATTTGGGGCTGGTTTGGGTATATGCTTCTCACAAACCAGAGCTTCTCACAACAAGCATGATGGTTTCGGTAGGGAACGCCCAAACTTTGGGGCGAAACAATATCCATTGCCTCTTATTGCTTTCAATTTCTTTCTCGTGTCAACATAGAACAACAGGAGTGTGTTGTGTTATTTTTTGTGATTTTTCGTGGTTCGTTTGGACAGTTTTATGCATTAAGTGAGTTTTCAATGCATTTATGTGCATAATTCAAATTTGAACTACATGCACATGCTCCGGTGCATATAAATTGGTTGAAAAATCAAATCTTTGTCCTTGGGTGCATGCTTAGGTTCCATGAAAGAAATGAGAATGAAAGTCAAGCACCCTGCCACTGTCACTCGGCTGCAAACATTGAAAAACCTGGTTTTTAAATTCTAGTAAATCCAAAACCCGTCTGAAATTCATGAAACTTGGCATGCTATAATGGAGCAGCATCAACATGGCGTGGTGAAGTTTTTTTCCCATTGGGGGGCAGGTTTGGGTATATGCTTCTCACAAACCAGAGCTTCTCACAACAAGCATGATGGTTTCGGTAGGGAACGCCCCAACTTTGGGGACGAAACGATATCCATTGCCTCTAATTGCTTTCAAAAAATTTCTCGTGTCAACATAGAACAACAGGAGTGTTGTCTTATTTTTTGTGATTTTTCGGGGTTCGTTTGGACATTTTTATGCATTAAGTGAGTTTTCAATGCATTTATGTGCATAATCAAATTTGAACTACATGCACATGCTCCGGTGCATATAAATTGGTTGAAAAATCAAATCTTTGTCCTTGGGTGCATGCTTAGGTCCCATGCAAGAAATGGGAATGAATGTCAACCACCCTGCCACCGTCACTCGGCCGCAAACATTGAGATACCTGGTTTTTAAATTCTAGTAAATCCAAAACTCATCTAAAATTCATGAAACTTGGCCTGCTATCATGGAGAGGCATCAACATACCGTGGTAATCTTGTGTCCCATTTGGGGCAGGTTTGGGTATATGCTTCTCACAAACCAGAGCTTCTCACAACAAGCATGATGGTTTCGGTAGGGAACGGCCAAACTTTGGGGGCGAAACAATATCCATTGCCTCTTATTGCTTTCAATTTCTTTCTCGTGTCAACATAGAACAACAGGAGTGTGTTGTGTTATTTTTTGTGATTTTTCGTGGTTCGTTTGGACAGTTTTATGCATTAAGTGAGTTTTCAATGCATTTATGTGCATAATTCAAATTTGAACTACATGCACATGCTCCAATGCATATAAATTGGTTGAAAAATCAAATCTTTGTCCTTGGGTGCATGCTTAGGTCCCATGCAAGAAACGGGAATGAGTGTCAAACACCATGCCACCATCACTCGGCCGCAAACATTGAGATACCTAGTTTTTTAATTCTAGTAAGTCCAAAACTCGTCTGAAATTCATGAAACTTGGCATGCTATCATGGAGGGGCATCCACATGCCGTGGTAAAGCTTTTGTCTCATTTGGGGCAGGTTTGGGTATATGCTTCTCACAAACCAGAGCTTCTCACAACAAGCATGATGGTTTCGGTAGGGAACGCCCAAACTTTGGGGCGAAACAATATCCATTGCCTCTTATTGCTTTCAATTTCTTTCTCGTGTCAACATAGAACAACAGGAGTGTGTTGTGTTATTTTTTGTGATTTTTCGTGGTTCGTTTGGACAGTTTTACGCATTAAGTGAGTTTTCAATGCATTTATGTGCATAATTCAAATTTGAACTACATGCACATGCTCCGGTGCATATAAATTGGTTGAAAAATCAAATCTTTGTCCTTGGGTGCATGCTTAGGTTCGATGAAAGAAATGAGAATGAAAGTCAAGCACCCTGCCACTGTCACTCGGCTGCAAACATTGAAAAACCTGGTTTTTAAATTCTAGTAAATCCAAAACCCGTCTGAAATTCATGAAACTTGGCATGCTATAATGGAGCGGCATCAACATGGCGTGGTGAAGTTTTTTTCCCATTGGGGGGCAGGTTTGGGTATATGCTTCTCACAAACCAGAGCTTCTCACAACAAGCATGATGGTTTCGGTAGGGAACGCCCCAACTTTGGGGACGAAACGATATCCATTGCCTCTAATTGCTTTCAAAAAAATTCTCGTGTCAACATAGAACAACAGGAGTGTTGTCTTATTTTTTGTGATTTTTTGGGGTTCGTTTGGACATTTTTATGCATTAAGTGAGTTTTCAATGCATTTATGTGCATAATCAAATTTGAACTACATGCACATGCTCCGGTGCATATAAATTGGTTGAAAAATCAAATCTTTGTCCTTGGGTGCATGCTTAGGTCCCATGCAAGAAATGGGAATGAATGTCAACCACCCTGCCACCGTCACTCGGCCGCAAACATTGAGATACCTGGTTTTTAAATTCTAGTAAATCCAAAACTCATCTAAAATTCATGAAACTTGGCCTGCTATCATGGAGAGGCATCAACATACCGTGGTAATCTTGTGTCCCATTTGGGGCAGGTTTGGGTATATGCTTCTCACAAACCAGAGCTTCTCACAACAAGCATGATGGTTTCGGTAGGGAATGGCCAAACTTTGGGGGCGAAACAATATCCATTGCCTCTTATTGCTTTCAATTTCTTTCTCGTGTCAACATAGAACAACAGGAGTGTGTTGTGTTATTTTTTGTGATTTTTCGTGGTTCGTTTGGACAGTTTTATGCATTAAGTGAGTTTTCAATGCATTTATGTGCATAATTCAAATTTGAACTACATGCACATGCTCCAATGCATATAAATTGGTTGAAAAATCAAATCTTTGTCCTTGGGTGCATGCTTAGGTCCCATGCAAGAAACGGGAATGAGTGTCAAACACCATGCCACCATCACTCGGCCGCAAACATTGAGATACCTAGTTTTTTAATTCTAGTAAGTCCAAAACTCGTCTAAAATTCATGAAACTTGGCATGCTATCATGGAGGGGCATCCACATGCCGTGGTAAAGCTTTTGTCTCATTTGGGGCAGGTTTGGGTATATGCTTCTCACAAACCAGAGCTTCTCACAACAAGCATGATGGTTTTAGATAGAACACCCGTATGCAAAGTGAGAGCAGGTTTGTGCATCTCTTGAACACAAATGGTTCTTTTGGATGACCCGTGTGAATCACTAGCAGGGCGGTGCAGTACTATTCGATTTGACAGCAGGTGGCGCAGTTCCCGATATGGCTTTAATGCAGACGACGGAGAGGGTAGCGGTTGCCGAAATGTTGAACAACCAATGATGCATCCTCCTTCAATTATCATCGTGTGAATGCATGAGGGAAGTAATGGGAGGACCGGGAAAAGAGGCAGCATGATGTGAATGCAGCGCAGTTTGCACTCATATAAAGGCGCCCCTCCATTCCAATGCATCTACCACATAGTATGCACCTAAGCATTTTCCTAAGCACCTACACTAATAAGCGCAAAAGTGCCCACTCCAGACCCATGGCGGCGCTGCACGTGAGAAGCCAGCGGCTGTGCCAGATTGTCCATGATGCCGGCCTACGGCATGGCACCGTGGATCGTCTCCATACGGTGTTGGCGACCGGCTGGTGGATGGCCGCCGTCGAGGTTTGCTACGACTCTCAGTTGGACCAGATGATCGTTCGCAACACCAACAGGTTCACCATCGTCAAGAAGCTCGCGGACGACATCGCCATACTCCTCCAGCCCGCGCGCCTGGGCTCCTCATTGCCTGCCACCCTAATTGGCCTCCATGGTCGGAACCTCTTTGAAGCACTGGTGGCCCTGCGACTGCCCGTCGACACCACGAAGAATGTCCACCTAAAGGTCACGCTCGCCGCGAGGCGCCTCACCCCGCAAGAAACCGTCAACCTACACATCCATGTGTACGAACGAATCGTGTACATAGGTATCTACAAGTCCAGTGAGGACGCTACGATGTTGACCTTCTTCAGCCGACTGGAAGCCTTGGATGCCTTAGTTGAGAAGCACCTTGACCTCACCACAAAAGTCTCCGCTCCTTAGTCTTCGGTCGGTGGCCCGACCGGCGCACTGAGTTGAGGAGGAGGAGGTCGTACGTTGATGGATGCATCTTTCTTCTTGGCACTACAATGTCATTGTAAACTTGGAAAAAGGTGTCAAAATTGAACTCCCTTATGGTTAACATTTAACAAGAAATGAACATCACCTCAATATATAGCTTCTCCAGGCACGGAAAGCATCTCAGGAAACTGATAACTTGCTCCAGGTCGGGCCCAATAGATTCTAGTGCCAAGACCTTCACTGTGCAGTTTCGGGGTCAAGCTTGTCAAAATCATTTTCTGAATGACACACGAACAAACATCTTCAAAATTAGAAATAATGCTAATTTGTAGAAGGAGAGGTAGAAGGCGGCTATTGTACCTGAATGGGTGTGGATCCAATAACAAGTTCAGAGTATTTGTCAGACGAGTAGCCCACCACTATCAATTTCGGCGCAGAAATGATGTTGATTCTTGTTGGACCTTCTACAAGTAATCTCTCAAGTGCAGGTGTGCCCTAGATGACCATACCGTGGTACACATCTTGTGATGTCTTCCTGCCGCACTAGCAACACACATAAATAGTCCGGAGATTCATGGAGGTGATGTGGAAGGTACTCAACACATTGATCACCTGAAGACGAACGTACTCGAGTGCGGTACAGCCACGGAGCAGGCGCTCCATGTCACCCTTTGAGAGGCACACAGCGACGAGCTCGAGGTGCTTCAGTCGTGGTATAATAAGAGCGAGCACGTCATTAAGGGGCGGGAAATGGCAGTTCCTGAACTTGGCAACGCGCAGCGTGGGCGCGAGGCGGAGTGCGAACGTTGGCAGCGACCGCATAGGACCATCATCAAAAGTGAGCTCCTCGAGCTGATCAAGGGTACGGGATCAGAACCAGTCGTCAAGCTTGGCTCGGTCCTTAACGTTGGAACGGAACTTGCCCATTCTTAGGCCTTTGGTTGGGCTAAGGTGACTGCCGAGTTTCTTGGAGAACACATCCAAGCTTTTGCGATAGCCATGGCAGAGCTCGTGGGTGTCGATGAGGTCGAGAGGGCTGGAGTTCCATAGGGGCGCCACCGCCGGGAAACGAGGGTTGTCCGTGCCCCATATTTGATTGGGAGGAGGGATATGATGACTCTCAACATATCATCAGGGAGGCTGCTGATTAAGTCTAGGCCAGCTGGAGTCGCTTGCGGTTCTAGCTCGCCCCGCCTCCGCTTGTTGGCAGCCCTGTTCTCCACCTCCGGAGTCTCCTTGTCAGCGGCGCTTTCTGATAGAAATGGGAGTACAGGGAATATTTAGTTAAAACAGGACAATAGAAAAGTGTATTGGTAACTAGAAGTTATTAGGTAGGAATATGGTAAGAAAAGGGAATAACAATTGGTTGCTTAAATACTACACAATTCATTTGACATTGCTGGGTAAGTCAACATATGCAGATAGTTGAAAAGAAAACAATTGGTTGCTTAAATACTACACAATTCATTGGTCCGTTTTATGATCCATGTTGGTGAGATATATGCCTCTCTGGCCCGCCTATTGAAAATGTATTGTGTGTGTGTGTGGGC
>NC_041391.1:490701188-490721648 GCF_002162155.2 Triticum dicoccoides
GAGGGAGGAGGGGGCTGCTAGCTACTTTGCACTTTGCTAGGTGAACCTTGGTTGGGGGGAGGGGGCATGCATTCATAGCTTAGGATTCGCTTCATGCCGACACGAGGGGGGGGTGGGGGCAAGCAATACCGTGCACTTTGAGAGAGAGGTGCCACATCGAAGTTGCGTTTGGTATTTGAAAATCAATCCACCCTTTTGATACATAAATTTGGTCCACATGCAAGTGTGTTCGTGTTCTGACCCTCTCCCGCGTCATTTTTCGCCAAATTTATGAACATTAGACAAGTCGAATGACGCAACAGACACAGTTCACTCAAACTAACCATGTGCCACGCCGGTGCACCTGTCACGCACACATCCACACAGTACATTGGGCTCCACGAGGCTCCCCCTCTCAAAAATATCTGCCCGCCTCGAGGGTTTTTCTGTTTCATAACACACGATTGTTATCTCCGGACCGTGTGCGATGTTTCTTGTTCCCAATCCCGCCTGCATCCCTAGAAAATATCTGCTTGCCTCGAGGGTTTTTCTGTTTCATAACACACGGTTGTTATTTTTGGACCGTCTGCGATGCACTATCATCAAAATTTTCAATAGCCCGGCATTTCACTCCCGCGTTTGACTCCCGTGTAGTAAAATTTTCAGTACCCGCGTCATTTCCTCAAACACCCCGCCCCCCTCCACACACACACCAAAACCTCCTCGGGCGTGCGCGCGCGCACACACACACCCCTCCCTCGCTCGAAACCCTAGAAAAGTCCCCACCGCCGCTGCCGCCGCCGCCGCTGCAAGGCCTCCATTGTCAACATCTGCCGATTTGCCCATGCAGCTTACCCACCGATCTCCATACCCAGGCCGCCCTGAGTTTCTTAGATGACGCCTGCCAAATGCCCACTTTCCCATAGATCCCCATCCCCATCCCCATCCCCCACTCCAGAGCATCACAGCCTAAGCCCGGCTACGCTTCCCGTGGAGCTCGAGGAGCGACTGGACCAAAAGAGGTGTATAGCGGTCTCTTCGCCCGACGTCGCCGAGGAACCTGATCACCATTACTGGCAGCAGGCACTCAAGCAGCGGGCAAGAGTATGCGGGCATGTCTTGTCCACCGGCTATGACATCGTGGTCATCGACAGCGACGCCCTAAGGCGGGCTGTGTCACAGGTTAAGTGGCCCACCCTCAACCCCTCGGGTTCAACCACCGTCAATCTCATCCATGGCCCCGGCGCTGATCTCCTCTTGCTCGCTGTCAACATTTTGCCATTCTACATCGCCATCGAGCCCCTTTTGTCATTTATAAAGGACATGTTCTGCGAAGCTGGCTTGGGATCCACAGCTTCCAAGTCAGACCTCATCGACGGTGACCATGAGGAGGGCACCCTCTCTGTCCCTTCCAAGGGGAAAGAGCCCATCTGCTCTTCCAAGAGGAAAGCGCCCGTCTGCAACATCAGGGAGGGCACCCTACAGCCGTGCTCTTCCAAGGGGAAGGAGCCCATCTGCGACAACATGGAGCGCATCCAGGGTCCGTTCTCTTCCCACAGGAACGAGCCCATCCGTGACAAGTGAGGAAACCCATGGTTTGTTTTGCCATGCCTCTTCACATGGGGAAACCCAGGATTTTTTTTGTCGAGTCCCTTTTGTAGTGTAGTGAGAATATGTCCAGTTTTAATTGTTATATCTGGTTGTTTGCAGTATGCCTTGTTTATTTCAGTTGTTCACAATGTGATGCTCTATACATGCAATTATTTATTGTGCAGTACATTTCATCAATCCAGTTTTAAACATACCGATAGGAATGCATATATTTGCTTGCTGTTAAGCCTGTTATAGCTAGCATATGCCTCTTTTAAAGTTTTTTGATTGTTCAGTTGTTTGTCTTAGCATATGTTCAATTTCAAATGCTATCTTTGGTTGTTTGTAGTATGCCTTGTTTATTCCAGTTATTCACAATGTGATGTTCTATATGTGCAAGTATGAACTGTGCAGTTCAATTTCATCAGTACCAGTTTCAACAATACCACTATGAATGACTACATTTGGTTGCTGCATCTTGTAGTTAACACGCCTTTCCATTTTTATTTAACCATAACCAGTGTACTTAGACCGGCACAATACCAGTTTGAATGACCATGTTTGCTTGTTATTAAATGTTAGGCATGTTGCAGTTAGCACACCTTTCCACTTGTTTTGCTTTACTAGCATGCTTAAACCTGCACACTGAAGCTATCTTTTGGAGATTATTTTGTCTGCCATGTGTAATTTTGGTTGATGTTTAGCCTGCTGTGCTTAACATGCTTCTTGTGTACCTACACAGGACAATTCTGGGAACGACCGTTGTTTTCCATCGAGGTTAGTTTCATCCCCTGGCTTATATCTGCTCACTGTTTATGATATCGGTAGCTGGTACCATATAGGCCGGCGGCTGATAAGGGACTAATCGGTGAATCGGACTTTTAACTGAATATATCTGCAACCCATTTTTCCTTAGGTTAACTAGGGCCATATGTAATATATCTGAGGCTACATAGCAACATGCACTGTACTTAATGTCTAAATATGCAATCCTAGGCTACATAGCAACAAGGAAGAGTGTTACATTGATGTTCTAATGATGTCTAGATATACGTAGAAGAGCAGCAGCAGCAACAGCAACAACACAGCCCTGTTTGGATACTCAACTTAGCTAGAGGTTAGAGTTCTCATTAGTAACCCTGAGCTAACTCCATCCAAAGAGTTGTTTGGATGACAGGGTTAGATTGACAATAAATGCACTGGGAGAACTAGCTCCAATTAGCACCTCTTGGGTTGGATACTAGTTTTTTTGGGTGGGTTATAGATGCAACTAGATCAAACTAGCCCTCGTGTTTAGATATACTTTAGGGCTATTTGAGCCCAAACTAGCTCAAACTAACTGGAACCCGTGGATACAGCAGCAGATAATTTGTAAGAATGAACTAAACTCCTTCCGGCCCATAATATAAGATGTTAATTCATCTAATATGTGAGTATATTGGATGTTATAAGATACTCCCTCCGTTCCTAAATATTTGTCTTTTTAGAGATTTCAAATGGACTACCACATACGGATGTATATAAACAAGTTATAAAAGACTGTTGTACTATGTCATTGTGCATTTGTTGTTTAGCTTCTAATATTAACTTGGTGCTTTTAGGTACATATGTCATTGGTACAGATCCGCGTTTCGACCCTTTTTGCGTATGGGGCAATGAGATATCGATGAACCAGCATCAAGTGAGGAAGCTGATAAAGATTGTTAGTAAAATGGGTCCAAAGATGGCAATTAAACTATTTGTTTACACTTTATCCAAGACAAAAGTGAACTGCAGGATGGTAAGTAAGAACTGTGTAGCCTTCTTTTTACTGCCCATAATGAGTTGTGTTAGATGACAATGTCTGAGTCTTTTTCCTTTGAAGTGGTTGCCAAAGCAGTTTACTCCAGATTACCTCTCAAACTACATGATCGGTGGGCATGCAAAGGTTAAAGTATTTCTACCAGAACATGATGATTATCTAGATGTTTTCATGAAGACCGTGAAGGATGGTTGGTCGGCCATCACAAGGAGTTGGACTAGAGTCGTGCGTGCCTTCTGCATGGAGGAGGGCACAATATGGGCATTCCGCTTCACCTTGTTCAGCAACCAGAATATATTTTGCCTCTTTCTTTACCATCTTTAATAGTACAAATATACAACTGTGGTTCATCATTCTAAATTTGGTTCTTATGTAATTCTTGAACATATGTACCTATGAATCGAATAATGCATTGGTTGTTTGAACCTGATGGATATGAATAAAGTTGTAGCATACATTCAAATTCAAATCCAAATTCGGTACAATTTGGAAAAGCAACAATTAAATTACGGTGAAATTACGCTCTCCAGGTTATTACGGCACACACGGTTGGTAAAACACAAACATTTGCATATGCACCATAATTGGAGACGGTTCACAAAGAGGAAATGTGTGCAAGCATGCACACAGTTGTCGTTTGCAAAGCGTGTGCGATGTCAGACAATATCACAAACGGTGCGGGCAAACTAAAGGTTGGTGTTAGTTGCCTTATCGTACACGATTCGCAACCATGAACTGTTTCTAATGAAGTATGCATCGTAAACTTTACACCACAGAATAGTGTGTGCGATAGTTGTCATGTACGACGATGTTACGACGGTCCGATGTTTCGTAATCCTGTCCGACACTCGTACGACGATTAGCTAATCTTCTTAACAGTGAACCGTTTGTGATGGGCCGCGCATCATACACGTTCTATAATAGTGAACCGTTTGTGATGGGCCGCACATCGTAAACGTAGCTTGGGCTGGACGAAAAGCTCGAAGCTCGTGAGCATAATGAGAGCTCGATAGTTCAGCTCGTTTTGGCTCGTGCTCGTTATTTAATGAACCAAGCCGAACAGTGTTTTTTGCTCGTTAAGATTAACGAGCTTAATGAGCAAGCAAATGAGTTTCATGAGCTAACTCGTTTAGCTCGCTAATTTTCAAAAGTTTGACATGACACCCTAGTTCAAATCAGCTCACTAACAAAAGAGTTGCTAGTTAGCCCAACCTAGGGGCCTAGCACCCTAGCCCACGTCAGCACTTCTCCTAGACCTAGGAGCCAGCCGCCATGAGACCCTAGAGCCAACCAGAAGCCAGCCACCAGGAGCCAAACATGCTTGTTTAATTTATGCCTGAATTTTTTATGGGATCGTGGAATTCTTGTGTGTTGTTTATTACCTTAATGTTCTTGTTTAATTTGTTCTGTTGTGAATTATTATGGGATCATGGGATTCTTCTGTGTTGTTTATTATGTTAACGAGTACTCGTGAACACTCACGAGCATAACGAGCCCATAACGAACCGAGCTGAACAGAGGTTTTTGCTCGTTAATATTAACGAGCTTAATGATAATGAGCTTAACGAGAACGAGCCTAATGATAACAAGACGAACGAGCTGAGCAACTCGTTAATCCAGCCACCATAGAATACCGACTGTGATGGCAATGTGAGCAGAAACGAGTAGGAGTACTATAGAGGCCCTATCCCCGAAGGTTTCTGGGTCGTGTGGGAAGGACCCTCCTATCGCCCACACTCACTTGGCGACGGTTCCAAATGCCATCGCGGAAAGGGGTTAAAAACTGTTTGTTTAGGACCGACGCGCACCAGTGATAGCCGGCGACTACCAAAAGTCGGACGCATGTGCTGCCACCAGCAGTCGGCTGGCCGAGTCCCTCGTCATCGCCGCTGAGAAGAGACTCCTTGACTAGGTTTTAGCCATGGCCAGCAAGCAGCCGGACATGTCGCCAGACCCTAAGGAGTCGGAGGCCCAGGGCTCCTTCCAGCCGGCCAAAGAGACCAAGAAGATACCCTTGGACCCAGAGCACTCGGAGAGGCACGCTATCGTGGGGACCAACCTCAATAGCAAATAGGAAAGCGAGCTCGTCGATATCCTCCATGAGAATCGGGACATCTTTGCATGGTCTCCCAAAGATATGCCGGGTGTTCCGACGGACTTCGCCAAGCACAAGCTACATGTCAGATCGGATGCAAAACTAGTCAAGCAACACCTCCACCGCCTATTAGAAGAGAAGAGAAGAATTGTTGGTGAAGAGATCGCGTGGCTTCTGGCAGCCGGCTTCATTATGGAAGTGTTTTACCCAGAGTGGCTTGCCAACCCATTCCTTGTACTAAAGAAGAATAACAAGTGGCGCATGTGTATTGACTACACCAGCCTCAACAAAGCCTGCCCCAAAGATCCGTTTGCTCTGCCCCGGATAGATCAAGTGATCGACTCCACTGCCAGATGCGAGCTGCTGTCCTTCCTTGATGCCTACTCCTGCTACCACCAGATCAAGCTGAACCCGGCCGACCGGCTGAAGACCGCCTTCATCACACAATTCGGAGACTTCTACTACCTGACCATGATGTTCGGCTTGAGAAATGCCAGTGCCACGTTTTAGCATTGCATGTAGAAGTGCCTCCTCAAGCCACTCGGCAGAAATGCCCACGTCTATGTAGATGGTATTGTGGTGAAGACGGAGAAGCGCGGCACCCTCCTAGAAGATCTCAAGGAGACCTTTGATAATCTACGCCATTTTCAAATCAAGCTCAACCCAGAGAAGTGTGTCTTCGGAGTCCCAGCCGGCCAGCTCCTTGGTTTCCCTGTCTCTGAATGCGGCATCGAGTGCAACCATGTGAAGATCAAGGCCATTGAGTGGATGGAGAGACCCACCTGGCTGCGGGACGTCCAGAATTTCACTGGGTGCTTAGCATCTCTCAGTCGTTTCATCACTTGGCCGGGCGAGAAGGCTCTTCTCGTGTTCCAGCTAAAGAAGAAAACCACTTGCTTCGAGTGGAACGACAAGGCGGACGAGGCTTTCCTCCAACTCAAGAAGATGTTGACCACGCTGCCTGTCCTGGCGGCTCCGGCTGCTAAGGAGCCCATGCTCCTCTACATCGCCGCCACCAGTAGTGTGGTCAGCACCGTCATCGTGGTCAAGTGCCCAGAAGACAGTAGGGCACAGCCGGTCCAGAGGCCTGTCTACTACCTGAGTGAGGTGCAGTCAGCCTCCAAGCAGAATTACCCCCACTACCAGAAGATGTGCTACGGCGTGTACTTTGCCACCAAGAAGCTCAAGCAGTATTTCCAAGAGAACTCCATCACGGTCGTCTGCACTGCCCCACTTGCTGAGATCATAGGCAACAGAGATGCATCAGGCCGGGTGGCGAAGTGTGCCATCAAACTAGCTCCAAACCCCATCCTCTACCAGCCTCGCACCGCCAACAAGTCCCAAGCGCTGGCCGACTTCCTCGTCGACTGGGCCGAGACCCAGTACCTGCCACCAGTGCCGGATTCCACCCATTGGCGGATGCACTTTGATGGCTCAAAGATGTGCACCGGTTTGGGAGCCGGCATCGTCCTCACCTCTCCCAAAGGCGACAAGCTCAGATACACGCTCAGATTCACTTTGCCGCCTCCAACAATGTGGCCGAGTATGAGGCACTCGTCCACGAGCTCCGATTGGCCAAAGAGATTGGCATCCGCCGAGTGTTGTGCTATGACGACTTGGACTTGGTGGTCCAACAGTTGTCTGGCGACTGGGACGCCAAAGATGCAAACATGGCGAGCTACCGCTTCCTCGTCCAGCAGATCAGTGGGTACTTTGACGGGTGCGAGTTCCTTCATGTGCCACGAGCCGACAACGAGCAAGCAGATGCCCTGGCATGGATTGGCTCCACCCGACAGGCCATACCAGCCGGCGTCTCCCTCCAGTGTCTGTGCAAGCCGTCTATCAAGCCTTCGCTGGAATCAGAGTCCATCTTCGCACCGGCTGCTCCCAGAACAGTCGGATCCGGCTCGTGGATTGCAGCAGTCGCACCCGGCCCGGGGACTTCACAACCCGACCCAGGGGCTGTAGTAGGGCAGGTGGCTCGAGGACTTCAGAACCCGGCCCGGGGGCTGCACCAGTCGGCCTGGGGACTTCAACAACACAACAAGCGGCTGACTCCAACCCATGGCCTCCCAACCCAAACACCCTAGTACAAGTGGCCGTGATGACAGTGGTAGAAGCACCATCATGGGCCCAGCCCATCCTCAACTTCCTGGTGAGCGGAGAGCTACTAGCTGACGAGATCTTGGCCCGGTAGGTGCAATACCGGGCACCAGCATACACCATAGTGAACAGAGAGCTTGTCAGGCGTAGCATGACTCACGTTTTCTAGCGCTGCTAGAGCCGGAGAAGGGCAAGGCAATCCTCACAGACATCCACCAAGGCGAATGCGGCCACCACGCGGCCTCCAGTTCCTTTGTTGCCAAAGCTTTCTGCCATGGATTCTTCTGGCCGACCACTTTGGACGATGCCAAGGATATGGTCAAGAAGTGCAACGGATGCCAATGCTTCAGCTCCAAGCAACACCTGTCGACTTCTGCACTCAATACCATCCCCCTTGATAACCCACAAGTATAGGGGATCACAACAGTTTTCGAGGGTAGAGTATTCAACCCAAATTTATTGATTCGACACAAGGGGAGCCAAATAATATTCTCAAGTATTGGCAGTTGAGTTGTCAATTCAACCACACCTGGATAACTTAATATCCGCAGCAAAGTATTTAGTAGCAAAGTAGTATGGAAGTAATGGTAACAATAGCAAAAGTAACATTAGCAGTTTTGTAGTAATTGTAATAGTGGCAACAGTAAAGTAACTAAGCAAAGAGCAATATGTGAAAAGCTCGTAGGCATTGGATCAGTGATGGATAATTATGTCGGATGTGATTCCTCATGTAATAGTTATAACATAGGGTGGCACAGAACTAGCTCCAGTTCATCAATGTAATGTAGGCATGTATTCGGAATATAGTCATACGTGCTTATGGAAAAGAACTTGCATGACATCTTTTATCCTACCCTCCCGTGGTAGCGGGGTCCTATTGGAAACTTAGGAATATTAAGGCCTCCTTTTAGTAGAGTACCAGACCAAAGCATTAACACTCGGTGAATACATGAACTCCTCAAACTACAGTCATCACCGGTAAGTATCCCGATTATTGTCACTTTGGGGTTAACGGATCATAACACATAATAGGTGACTATATACTTGCAAGATAGGATCAAGAACTCACATATATTCATTAAAACATAATAGGTTCAGATCTGAAATCATGGCACTCGGGCCCTAGTGACAAGCTGAAAGTGCGTTATATCGACTAGAGGGGGGGTGAATAGGCGATTTTTATGAATTCTTCACTGAGGAATTTGCTGGTGAGGAAATTCCTAACTGAAGAACTACTTGCGACGGAATAAGTACTCAAAAGTAAACATAGCAGAACACAAGCATAGTCATCATGATGAAATGAAGACAAGCACAGAGTATAGAAAGCATAAGCACATGATAACACATGATGAAGACGGACAGACTGAAGAAATTGAACTGAGGAAATTGAGAAAGTCTTCAGTCAAAGTCTTCAAACAGATATGAGCAAGCAAACAACAAAAGAAATGAGTAAATGAAAGAGTTGAGGAAATAGAACCAGTAAGCTTGGTGAAGACAATGATTTGGTAGACCAGTTCCTACTGTTGTCTCAGTTGTACGTCTGGTTGGAGCGGCTAAGTAATTAAACTTGAGGACACACAGTCCCGGACACACAGTCCTCGTCGTATTCTCCTTGAGCTAAGGTCACACAGACCTCGCCCAATCACTCGTGGTAAGTCTTCAGGTGACTTCCAAACCTTCACAGACTAGGTCACTCGGTGATCCACAATTCCTCTTGGATGCTCTAGACCTTGACGCCTAACCATCTAGAAGAAGCACAGTCTTCAAAGGTAACAAGCGTCAGATCCACGCAGGATCAATCTCTTCAGTGATGCTCAATCACTTTGGGTTGTAGGTGTGTTGGGTTTGGGTTTTCCTCACTTGATGATTTTCGCTCAAAGTCCTCGGAGGATGGGATGCTCTCAAATGACAAGTGTCAGTTTCTCTTGGAGCAGCCAACCAGCTAGTGGTCGTAGGGGTGGCTATTTATAGCCTAGGGAGCAGCCCAACATGATAAGACATAAATGCCCTTCAATGATATGATCGTTAGGTGGATAGATATTTTGGGACAGCTGGCGCATAGCACATCAACGGTCGGAATTTTGACTCTCAAATTCCTCAGGGCTATCATGTTCCTCACTGTGTAGGCAATCCGCACTGGCGAATTCCTAACTCCTCAGTCAGTACAAATTCCTTAGTGACCAGAAGAGCTTCGTCTCTGTCACTGAAGAAATTGACTGAACTATATGAGATTTCCAATGGCTTCACTCTAAGGGATTGGTAGGTGTAGGATTTTGAGTTGAGCATCACATGGAAATTTTTCCTTAGTATTTCCTCGACCCCCTTTAACAGTATGGTATTTCCTATGACTCAAGAAAGATAAAATGAAACTACGAAAACAAAAGTCTTCACGCTTCATGTTCCTCGAATGATTGCCAAGTCTTCAAGGTCACATCAATTTCTTCACTTTCAAAGTTTTCAGAAAGTCTTCAGAAATACAAAGTCTTCAGTTGAAGAACTTCATTTTTAGGGGTCGACTTTCTGTGTAAATATCAAACTCCTCATAGACTTATAGACCTGTGTACACTCACAAACGCATCAGTCCCTTAACCTATAAGTCTTCAATACACCATAATCACTAAGGGGCACTAGATGCACTTACAATCTCCCCTCCCCCTTTTTGGTGATTGATGACAATATAGGTTAAGTTTTCAACGGGGATAAACATATGAAGTGTAAATACTGATATTGAGGAATTTGATTGCAAGATATAGAAGAACTCCCCCTGAAGATGTGCATAGTAAGGAATTTACTTTTGAAGCAATGAACACTTGAAGAGTATAATCATGGAGATCTCCCCCTATATCTTGTAACTAGCGGGGTGACCCGCGCATTTGCGCGCCTAGATATGTTATACTTTTCTATTTTTTTAATTATTATATTTGGTTTTCAAGTTTTTTAGATAATACATGTTTTCAAGCGCGGGTGTATCATTTGGTGTGGGACATCTAATTTTACTATAACTTTTTGCCGAAATACAAAATGCAACATCTTATCTGGTTTTTTGTAGTTATTTTGCAGCCCAAAATTGGTAGCTGATTTCATTTGCTACACTATTAGCATTTCACATATCATTGAAAAATGTAATAAAACATCAAGCATGCATGTCTCAACAAACCTTGTTTGAGACTTTGGTTAATGTCCTACTTAGTACTGGTTACACTGATTTCGTGTTAGTGCTACCGCCACTGTCGTTTCCCCTCACTTTCGAATGTCTTCCGGTGTTAGTGAGGATGGGAAAGGGCCGATTTGGGATTGAGCACCCGGTCCTGATGCCTAGCTTGTAGTAGCGAGCGATTGAATCATTGAGAGCGTTGAATAAGTTCTCTCATCATGTTCTCGTTCTAACAATGCTTATGGTAGTCGGTGGAGCGAGTGTGGAGGTGGAGCTTCAGTTAGGGCCAGATCTTGGGTCCCATTTTTGTCTATGTTTATCTAGGTGACCTTGGACAACATCATTCGTTGGAGTGGACGACGACAGTTCCTATCATCTGGTTTTGACTTTTTATCCAATTCGCAATGTATGGCCCATATTAGTTTTGTCAAGAATGTAGTGAGGTTAGGCCTCCGAAGTTATATCTGACCAAATCTAGGATGCTTGTCCGGCCCCTTTCGTCGTCGTCTTCTCTTGAATGGTCGTCTTCTCTTGAATGACGATATGATCCTTAGTTCGCTATCATCAGCTTCTTCTGGCTTCGACCGGTGACATTCCAGCCGTTGTGTCAACAACGCACCACATGCTCCGAGGATGTTCCAGCGATCCAGGTTGCTCATGGAGGGTCACCAGCAAGTGCATGAGTATGACATCGTTGATACACCCTAGGATCTATGTTTATTATTTGATTTTGAATTAGTGGTCGTTTTTACATGGCATACACTTTATACTACTTCTGATCATTGGTTCATGCATATACTCGCAGTAGTCCCTACATCACTCCTATCAATCCATAAATGCTTATCAATCTATTTTCCTACTATTAGACACAAATGGATATACATCTAACATCCAGGATATTTAACGTCAAGGCTTAATTTTTTTGTTCAGCTTCAAGTTTAGGTTCAATATGTCCACATGCCAAATTCATATAACTATTTTTTCTGAGATATACATTTCTTTTATCTTGATGGATAAACCTTGCTCCTGTATCTCTTGCTATAATTAAGATTTTTTTTAAATGGTAAATATCCTGCTATGGGACATTTTTCTTTTCTTTGCCGACTCCGTACATACCAAGGTGGTACTGACTGTTTTTTCGCCATGTAAAAGGTTCTGATACTAAATGTTTATGCTAGACTGAACAGTGAATGATCTCCTATTTCAATCGGTATATAGAGTATTAAACATGCCCGAGTACAATTTATATGCACGTAACATGCATGTGTCCTTGGAAGTTATGATTTCATACCTGATTTGTATTCACATAAACACTTGTCTGAGTGATAGACTCCTAGGAATGTTTTTATTTTTAATTAGTTAAATTTCATGCGTAAATCAAACAACTATTTTTCATTACCTAAGATGTATTTTCTAGCATAAGTTAATGTCAATTTTCACCTAGAATTACAATGAAGCAATATAAACTATATTGGTATGAATCATTGCTGATGTCACTACTGAGGTCATCACCTGAGTATCAGTTTGTCACATGAAATTAGAGCGAAGGAATGAATAAAAATGATTTGATACATGCATTCACTTACATTTTTGAAATGCATGGCCTGCGCTCTACGTTTTTTAAACTTGCATCGATGCACTTTTTTTTCTTACATGCATGTGCTCTCCCGTTACATATTTGAGTCCTTCAAGGAAAGTTTATAGATAAATATATTTGCTACCCCTAAAACAATATAAATATTTGCTTTTGTTGGAACCGACCTGCGTGTGTTGGTTTGGTGCCCGCTTGTGTTCGTCACAGACTCGTAATAACTACCGGCAGACCAAGATGGATTTGCCTCTCTTTTTTTGGTTGAGCAGGTTTTTGCCTTCATACCCATGCACGTGACCGACTTGTACACGTCTATTTATCTTGGAAAGTTTGGTTGTACTGTTACGTGTTCGGTTAAAAAAGAGATTCTACTGCGTATTGTGACATATATGATATCAAATCTAAGCCGTTTAAATATTATAACTCTAAAGTAATAAATCTTTACCGTTCATTTTCTATCATATTAATAATATTATATAATAATAATGATAGATCGTTTTTCTAGGAAATTATAAAAATATTTTGTGTCCTTCCATATTCCGATCTTTCCATACGTGATGTGATCAAACTCCTGTATTTACCTTTTTCATGTCTGTATCCTTCTGATTGATAGACATTGTAGTTTTCAGAAAAAAGACAATTGTACGTGAGCACATATATTGTGGAACGTAACAACAGTTGTACGTGTCTACCCCTAAAAAGAAACAGTTGTACCTGTCCTTTTTTTATTAGTTGTACTTATCCTTTTGATGTACGTGACTCTGATTGGCTTTTTTCTTTGCAAGGGATTGGATATTTTTTTAAAAAGCATGATTACACTTTTCCATTGTAAACACATGTACGTGACAGATATTCCTGATTGCACTTTTCCATCATAAGTTCATATACCTGACATAGTTGACACGTGCAACCCAATATATTTTGATGTAACGTTGCATCTTTAAATCTCTACCGTCTATATCTAAGAATTAACGGCCGATTTTTTTTAATCTGTGTGGATCAACATAATAGCTTGTTTGCCTCTTGTTTTAAGTATATAATAGATTCATACACGCATTTGACATATAATATGAAGAATTTGAAATGCATGATGAAATATGGTGACTGATGTAATTCAGCATGCGTGCATAGACATTAATGAGGAATAAGCATGCAGAAGAACTCAGCAAAAGTATCAGGCCACCATAGAGTTTAAGATTACAACTCAATCCAGCAAAGTCATCAAAAGAACGAGAGTTGTAACTTAGCAAAAAAAAAACGCCCATATTAGATAGACCCACTTGAAGACTAACTCAAATTTCTCCCCCTTTGTCATCGAATGACCAAAAGGGTTGAATATGAGGACTAACGCCCCTGAAGAATATCATGATGATGGAGGAGCGCCAGCGTTGTTGGGGTCTTGTGTCATTGTAGGGCCTGCCGCAGTGTCGTCCAAGTCTTCATACTCGTCTATGTCGCGGGATGAAGAACGTGAACTGGCGACCAAGGAAGGGACCTTGACCTTCTTGAATCTCTTCGGTGGAGGAGCAAACCAGTCAAAATCTTCCTTGAAACCCATTTGCTTCAGATCTTCTTCACCATAGAGATGTGACAGAATAGCCCAGGTGCGATCGAAGACTTCATGGAGGTAGTAATGGTTTTTCTTCACTGCATTATGTATAGAGGTCATGTTGTGAAGAATAGAGCCAAACTGACGCTTAACCCATTTGTGGTTTCGATCCACCTTCTGGTGAAGACTAAGAAGCAGCTCTCGGTCAGTCATCACATGAGGAGTAGTGGCTTGAGGATTTGGCTTGGATGCATTTGCAGCAGAATTATGAGTGGCAGAGTCATCATTGGTGGAATAAGATGCAGCTTTGCGGAACTGACCATCCAATGGACAAATACCCTCATCGATAACAGCTGGTGCCTTGCCCTTCTCATTAGCTGAGGAATATGTCCGCTTGAGGACTTCAATCGGTGGCAAGTAGCTTAGGTGATTCTGAAAGTCAGCCTTGTAGTTAAGTGAATACCTTGTTCTGAGGAATCTCATGATCCAAGGAGCATAAGGCTTCAGCTCAAACGGTGAAAGTGCAACATTTGCCAGAGTCCTCATGAAGAAATCATGATAATTGATAGGGATTCCATGCATGATGTTGAATAGCATATTCTTCATCATGCCAACAATTTCCTCATCAGATGAGTCGTGGCCTTTGATAGGACTCATAGTCTTCGTCAGAATACAATAGACGGTTCTTGGCACATACAACAATTCCTTCACGATGAATTTGGTCCTTGGGGCTTGACCAGGCTTTAGAGGCTTCATGAGCACTTGCATATAATGAGCAGTGAGTTCAGGCTCTTGGTACAGACAACGAGCACCTTCAGGTGGAGGACTGATTGGCAGAGCATGAAGTAATTCAGAGGCTGGTGCCTTGTAATGAGTGTTTTCGGTCATCCAGTCCAACACCCAAGTGTTGATATCATCAGCATCACCTGTGATGTGCAGCGTTGCGTAGAACTAAAGAATAAGCTCCTCATTCCAATCAACAATGTCTGAGCAAAAGTTAAGCAAGCCTGCATCATGAAGCATACTGAGGACTTGAGAGAAGCAATGCATTGATTCCATGTCCACGTGAGGAATATGCTCATGGTCGAAGACTTTGTCCTTGTTGAAAAGTAGTGAAGAATAGAAATTGGCCAGGCTGGCAGTCCAGAAACGCCTCCTTCTAAGACGAGCATTGTCATAAGGGTTGAATTCAGTGAAGAACACATGCTCGCCGAAGAAGTCATCAGCCTTGAATTTCTGCTTCTTTGAGAAGCGATCCTTTGGCTTGGGCTGAGGAGTGTCAGTCAATTGCATCACCACCTCAGGAATCACAATCTCAGGATCCACAGACTGAGGAATTTGAGGCTCTTCTTCAGCTGCAGCCTGGGTCTTGAATTCTTCATTTACATTTTCTTCAGCACTAGTGGCTGGAATTTCTTCATGGACAGATGGGGTTGCATGAGGTTCTTCGGATCCCATTTGTACAGTAGCAGCAGGGGACTGAGGAATTGCTTGAAGTGGAGTGAACATTGGAGAGTTTGGGTGCTGACTTTCCCAAAAGTCATCATTCAGCATAAAATCCTCATCTTCCATTTCTTCAACACCGGCCTCTTCAGCAGTAAACCGAGACATAGGCGAGGAGACAATAGGTGTTGAATGGATTGCATCCACTTCAATTTCTTCATCCAACTGCTCTGACGAAGCAGCAGAAGCATTTTCTTCATTGGATTCACTTGGAATCACATATTCTTCATCATAAGGAACAAGGTCCTTTGATGGCATGAATGAGACAAGAACAACATCAATTGGATTGTTAATTGAGCTTGTCAGAGGCTTCATCTTATTCGGAGTTGAAGATCTGATGAAGTTGATGCCTTCCTTTTCTTCATAGCTGCATGCTTTGCAACCTTGGTCTTCTTCGCATCTGATTCTGATGGAAGGATCAGAGTTGGTGTAGGCGCAGGAGGAGCAGAGGAATTTGCTTCAGTTTCTTCAGGCGTAACTGATGCAGTTGCCCTGACATCTTCACTTTCTTCAGGCGCACCACTAGTGGATGCCCTGGCAATTTCTTCAGCGGCTGGAATGCAGTCATCAGCCCTGGTACTTGCATTTTCTTCAGCAGCCTGATTGTCATCAGCGGTGCTGACATGTTCTTCAGTGGGCTGAGCAGATGCTACAGCCGGAGTGACTTCAATGTGCACAGGAGCAGCAACACTTGAAGTGAATGTCTTCATCAGCTTGACGAACCGGACCTTGGCGCCCTTCCAATCAGCATAGTAGTGATTGAATTCATCACTCAGTTGCTTGATCTCAGCTTGCAAGGCAATGAGTTGATCAGGGGTAAGAGTGAGGACATTGTCCTTTAGGTAACGCTGCTTCTTATACTGCGCTTTCTTCAGTCTTCTTCCTTCTTCATATTTCCACTTCTCTTCTTCAATGAAGGCAGTCAAGACATGACTTTGACCAGGAGTGAGGTTCATCTCCGGCAAAGGCGTGTTTGGGTCCTTGTGCCATATATCAATGAAGTCGAGGATCAACTTTGGATCCAATAGCAGTGGCACATTGCTGCCTTTGGCTCTAGCGGCCCTGGCCTGCCTGTCTCTGATAATTTCGGCAAGTTCTTCATCATCAGCCTCATCGTCATCAGAGGGCACTTGAAAGGCGACCTTCTTCTTATGAGGACTTGGTCGAGGGCCTCGTCCAGCAGTGGCCTTTTTCTTCAGCAGAGAAGGGATAGTTGAGGAAGTTGGTGCAGCTGAGGAACTCGCAGAAGCTCCTGAGGAAATTGAGATGCCTGTAGTCCTTTGGCACGTGGCAAGATGCACAGGTGCAGAGGATTTAGTCGGAGCAGCTGAAGACTTTGTCGGAGGAGCTGAAGACTTTGAAGGAGGAACAGTTTGAGGAATTGGCTGTGAGGGCTTTGAAGAATCTGGCCGTGAGGGCATTGCTGAGGAACTTGGCCATGAGGGCATTGAGGGAGAAGCACTTGGCTTATGCACAGGCTTCTTAGCCATCGCCTTCTTCGGCTTGCTAGCATAGGCCTCAGAAGCGGTAGCAGCAGCAGCAGAGTCTTCATTAAATTTCCTCACTGCTTCCTTTGTTTGTTTGGCCAGTTTGGCCTAGCGCTTTGCCCATTCATCAGGATAATCCTCACCGCGCTTGAGGTTGGTGGGATCTGCCAATTGGCTAGGTGCCAATGGAGGTCTTGGGCATGGAGGGTTGAGTGCGAATTTCTTCATATACTTGGGAGTAACATATCCGTACTCCCTCCATTCCCGTGCCTATCTCCTCTCAATCTTCTGAATACGCACCTTGTGCTGATTTCTATCCTCCTCAGGGGGTGTACAGTACCCAACATAAATGTCCTCAGGGATTTCAAACGCAGTATTGACCTCAGGCCTCTTTCCACCCTTCTGTGGCTTCTTACCGTCAGCCATTTTCTTCAGCTGAGGAATATGAACAACTGAAGTTTCTGAAGAGGTATGCAACTTTTCTTCGAGGAACGCTGCAAATGAGTTAAGTTGATGAGAACCTAGTGATTCAGCAGCGGACATGTGTACCTGTGAACAGAGTATAGTTACGAGGAATTTGGAGAGGTCATATGCATTCTCAGAAGGTTTTTCAAAAAGAATAGGTTTGAGGAATTTGACCAGATGAGTCTTGAAGAATTTCACTAAGTGTTCTTTGTCTTAGGTTCTAGAGTTGTATAGATTGAACATCCACACAATTGAGGAATCTTGAAAAAAATCATTGCTTAGAGAAACCAATCAAGAGCAGATGACATGTGAGGTGTTCAGTGTGTGAAGATTTGAGGAATAAACACCTTTGAAGATTTTCAAGAAAACAATTGAATCAAAGAGGGCAGTAAAAGTAACTTTTAATTACCCTTGATGAAGAACACGACGAACTAGCAAGTGTAGATGTGAAGTTCATTAGTTCAGATCTTCCACACCCTAACTCGGCAGAGGAAGACAGCTAGGCGGCGGCGGAGTGAAGAAATCCTTAACCGGCGCGAGTACGTCGGCGACGAGGTCGAGGCAGTGAAGCTCTTCCTCACCGGCGGCGATGAAGTAGCGACAACGCTAGGGTTTGAGAAGCTCGAGCGGGAGTGAGAACGAGTGGAGTAAACGAAGTGAGGAAGAGGCGGGGGTATTTATAGTGGGAGTGAAAAATTGTACGCCCGAGGAAATCGGACGAACGTTTCCCTGGCCCTTCTCATTCTCTTGACATGTGTCACCCACCACTACTAGGGAAAAGCTTATACATAGACGCTTACTACTAAAAACCCTCGCTACTGCTACTTACTAGTAGCACGGGTTTTTAAACCTCGCTACTACTAAGTTGAACTACTACTAAGTGGTCTCTACCGTGCCTCCCGGGACATGCCATAGTAGTAGCGCGGGTTTTTAACCCTCGCTACTACTAAGTTGATAGCAGTAGCGTTGGTTTTTAACCCTCGCTACTACTAAGTGGTCTCTACCATGCCCCTGGGCCATGCCATAGTAGTAGCGCCTGTTTTTACCCCTCGCTACTACTAATCGGTCTCAACCGTGCCCCTCGGGGACATGCCATAGTAGTAGCGAGGGGTAAAAACCCGCGCTACTACTAAATACTGGGTTTTTTAAACTCTACCCCCCGTGGATTGCCTTTTCAGTTTTGTAAAAAGCAGAAGAAAATGATAAAAACTTCAAAAATTAAAATCCTTCGAGATGTAGTTATGTTACTACATGTACTACGACATGTTTTGCAAAAAGTGTAGGGAAAATAGAAAATGGTTATAACTTTTGCATACGATGTCAGAGAAAACGTATAATATATCAAAATGTTCAGCACGAAAATCCGCATCCGATATTGGCGGCCTATGGCCTGTTTGCAAATTTTTAGAATCCTCAAATTCTAAAAGGAAAAAAAGTTATTCAAGATGGTCAAATCTGGTCAATCTAGTCAAATTTGGCGGCCTATGGAAGAAAGTTATTCTAAAAGGAAACTTGAAAAAACGTATAATATAACTTTTGCATATGATTTCAGTTTTTTTTTTCAATTTTGGTCAAATCTGGTCAACCTGTGGTGAAACTACTTATTCAAGAAGTATTAGTGTTACTAAATAATTATTCAAGAATATTAGTGTTACTAAATATTAGTGCTAAAGGTTAGACCTTTAGTCCCGGTTTGAGCCACCAACCGGTACTAAAGGTCCCATTTTCAAACTCTACCCCCCCTCCCGTGGATCGCCTTTTCAGTTTTAAAAAAATAAAAGAAAATTATGAAAATGTCAAAAAAATAAAAGAAAATAAGTTTCCCATGTGATATGTGGTCTAGTTGTTGGGAAAATTTGCAAATATGAATTTCGACTTTATTTGCAAAATCTCTCGAGAATTTGTAAAAATGGGCATAACTTTTGCATACTAACTCGGATGAAAAAGTTTTTTATATGAAAAATCATCTACTTGAAAAGTTACATCCAAATTCAACTGAGGGAACCCCATTAAACATTTTCAAAATCCTCAAAAACCTAACAGAAAAAAGTTACTCGGCTTTTAAGATCTGGAGGCAAAAAATTCATCAAATTTCAGTTTTTTTTAATTTTTGTTAAATCTGGTCAAAATATGGTCAAAACTAATTATTCAATAATATTAGAGTTACTAAATAATTATTTCAGTTTTTTTGAATTTTGGTAAAATCTGGTCAAACTATGGTCAAACTATGGTCAAACAATGGTCAAACTAATTATTCAAGAAATATTAGTGTTACTAATTTTTTAGAACAATAGTTTCAAACTCAAAAAGTGAAATGTGTGACTTCATGCTCAAGCTAAATTCCTGAGGTTAATAGGATTGACATCTTACTATTGTCAGGAAAACAACAACTGCAGACTTGGAAACGAGGGAGAATAGAACTCCGAAGTTAAGCGTGCTCAGGCTGGAGTAGTGAGAGGATGGGTGACCGTCTGGAAAGTTAGATGATTTGGATTGATGAGGGGTGATTAGAGATTAGAGATTAAATTGAGCAGCGATGAGGGGTGATTAGAGATTTAAGGTTAAAATAATTCAGAAATTTGAAAATTAGGGATAAAATCGAAAAAAAATTGAAATAATTCAAAAAAAAAATCAGAGATTAGAGATTAGTAGTAGCGCGGGTTTTTACCCACGCTACTACTATCGAACGTAGTAGTAGCGCGGGTGGCACCCGCGCTACTGCTATACGTTAGCTGTAGCGCCTTATTAGTAGCGCCGGCCCCCGCGCTACTAATAGGCCCAAAACCCGCGCTGCTGCTAGGCTTTTCCTAGTAGTGCACGTAGTGAGAGGTGGCGATCGTGTAAGATCGTGTCTGAATAGATAAGTATTGTCGTGGGATGCGGAATGGTTTGAGTGACAAAACCGAAAATTTAGATAAGATAAGTTAAAATTTCCGTTTGCAATTTATTCAGCTATCAAGGACACAGTGAAGATTTTGAACGAGTTTCAAATAGAACGCAAATGAAGAATTTGTGAACAGACTGGCTTGAGTTTAGCATAGAGGGGGAAGGGTCTGATCACATTCACTTAGCAGAAGAAAACAGCTTGAAGAATTAGCAATAAGTGAATGCTATAGAGGACATAAACTCACACACACACATAC
>NC_041391.1:490722006-490725528 GCF_002162155.2 Triticum dicoccoides
TTCCCCCCTGTCATGCTGCTCGCATCTCCCCCATGCGCCTCCGACCTGCAGCGCCGCCCAAGCGACGGCCCCGACCCCGCCCCACTCCAGCCATGGCCACGGCCCCGCCACGCACTCGCCGGCATCAACAGCCTCTGCCCTGCCGGGAGACGCCGCTCGACCCCGTCCATGGCCTCGACCCCACCCTAGGAGGCCCGGTGTAACACCCACGATGCGGCTATATCTCCCACGTGTCGAAACACGACTTAGAGGCATAACCGCATGGTGGTTTTGTCACAAGAAGGGTCATCTTCACACAATCCCATGTAATGAACAAGAATGGGATAAAGAGAGTTGGCTTACAATCGCCACTTCACACAATACATAATTTAAGTTCATACATCATTCAAAGTACACTCATAGACCGACTACGGTCAAGTTCAAAAGAAAAGAAGACAACCCCAAATGCTAGATCCCCGATCGCCCCGACTGGGCACCTCTACTGATCATCTGGAAATGATACATAGTAACGACCAAGGGCCTCATCAAATTCCCACTTCAGCTCAGTTGCGCCATCTGCGCCAGTTTCCTCGGCACCTGCATTTTTTTTGGTAGAATCTGTGAGCCACGAGGACTCAGCAATCTCACACCCGCGAGATCAAGACTATTTAAGCTCATAGGTAGGAAAGGTGTAATATGGTGGAGCTGTGGCAAGAACTAAGCAAATATGGTGGCTAACATACGCAAGTGAGAGCGAGAAGAGAAGCAACGCGTCGGTCGAGAAGCTATAAGCGATCAAGAAGTGATCCTGAAACTACTTACGTCAAGCATAACACAAACCGCGTTCACTTCTCGGACTCCGCCGAGAAGAGACCATCACGGCTACACACTTGGTTGATGCATTTTAAAGAGGTCAAATGTCAAGTTATCTACAACCGGACATTAACAAATTCCCATCTGCCTCATAACCGCGGGCACGGCTTTCAAAAGATTATATACCCTGCAGGGGTGTCCCAACTTAGCCCATCACAAGCTCTCACGGTCAACGAAGGAATAGACCTTCTCCCGGAAAGACCCGATCAGTCTCGGAATCCCGGTTCGCAAAACATTTCGACAATGGTAAAACAAGTCCAGCAAAGCCGCCCGATGCGCCGACAAATCCCGATAGGAGCTGCACATATCTCGTTCTCAGGGCACACCGGATGAGACATCCTACGAGTAAAACCAGCCCTCAAGTTTCCCCGAGGTGGCCCCGCAGTCTACTTAGTTCGGACCAACACTCGAAGGAGCACTGGCCCGGGGGGGTTAAAATAAAGATGACCCTTGGGCTCGCGAAAACCCAAGGGAAAAAGGGCTTAGGTGGCAAATGGTAAAACCAAGTTTGGGCCTTGCTGGAGGAGTTTTATTCAAAGCGAACTGTTAAGGGGGTCCCATAAATCACCCAACCGTGTAAGGAATGCAAAATCAAGGAACATAATACCGGTATGACGGAAACTAGGGCGGCAAGAGTGGAACAAGTCACCAGGCATAAGGCCGAGCCTTCCACCCTTTACCAAGTATATAAGGTGCATTAAATTAAACAGGAGATATTGTGATATCCCAAAATATCCATGTTCCGAACAGGAACAAACTTCATCTTCACCTGCAACTAACAATGCTATAAGAGGGGCTGAGCAAAAGCGGTGACATAGCCAATCAACGGTTGCTAGGACAGGATGGTTAGAGGTTTGACATGGCAATAGGTAGGCATGGTAAACAATGGCAGGTAGAGCTAATATAGCGATAGAGCGAGTACTAGCAAGCAAAGATAGAAGTGATATCGAAGGTATGGTTATCTTGCCTGCAAGGTTCTCAGAGTTGTCGAAGGCTGGATCCTCGTAAGCGTACTCAACAGTTTCCTCGTGCACGTACTCATCTCCCGGCTCTACCCAAAGCAAGAACACAAGCAAGGAACCACAATAAATCACGGTGCAATGCACAAACAACATGATGCAAAACATGTCATGATATGCGAGATGTGATATGCAATGCATATGCGTGCTTCGGGAGGAAAAATGATGAACAAGGCATCAACTTGGCAAACCAAGTATGCCGCTGGAAAGATGAGATGATTTCGGTTGAAATCGATATAAAGATCACTGGGAACGGATGCACGGTTTGCAAATGACAAGCAAAACAAGAATGACACAAAGCTGCGATTAATAGCACGATGCTACTTTGCATGCAACAAGAAACTATGCTACAGCATCCCAACATAAAAACAAAGCATATGGAGATTATCTACAGGAGATGCTTTACAAAAGAGGAACACTGAGCTACGGCTAATTCACATCATAACAGGTTCAAACAAGCATGGAGAAAGTGCAAAAAAATTATCAGGCTGGACATGGCATAAACAGCAGCACGAAGCAATGTTCAGAGCAGGTTATCAACATGCTACAGGAACTTATAATAGCAAAGCGAGGCATGTCATGAATCTACTCAAAGCATAGATTAAAAGTCCCTTACTGACCATAAGCCAAAAAGGACCAGAAAATATGATGGCACCCACGTAAACATAGCAAGTTTCGTTAACAGATTCAGCAAACGAAGCATGACATTGAAATAATTACGAAGGCACCTTCGTGAGCTCGATGCACTCACTACAGAGAATTTCATGATAAACTAAGCATACATCCATTAAGAAGACATGTCATAGAAGCTATACATGGCAAGAAACGACATCATAGCATACCCGGACCAACTACAACAACCTCGGCCAAATTGAATAACATGTAAACAATCTACCAGGAAACATTTTGAAGAAAAAGTATAGCACGAAAATGACATGCTAGACTACTCCATAATTGCAACCAGGACCATGGATGGATAGAGCAAAACCATGTATTCAAAACACCCTTACTGAAGTATCTCAAATTATGCATGTATCTCTCTATAGCAACATGTTTACATGGCATCAAAATTACAGCAGAACAGGAACTAAAATCAGCATTATCACGAAGCCTAGTTTGCATGCTTGTGCTAGTCACCACATTGATCACAAAAATACATGGTAAGCACCTCTGTAAAGAAGACATAGCCTAGTTCAAAACACATTTAGGGACCAAGTCCATAGGATACACACATCAATCATGGCAAAAATGACAAAAGAGCTCGTTCTGATAAGAATCTGAAACTAACATTATGAAGCCCTCTTCCAACAGCATTTCGGGCATCAAGATGAGCTCAAATGCAAATGATGCAATGTAACAAAATGATGTACTCTTCGAGACGAACAATTCGGTATATTACACGCCCAAAACGGAGCCACGGGTGCGAAGATATGATGCTATGAAGATGCAACAAAATTAATGCAGAAAATGACTTAGTGGAATTTCGGGGAGAAAGAAGTCAACCGTGGAGTGGATCAGATCTGGCGCGGATCGAGGGCGCGGTTGTCGGAGCTTGCGGCGACGGCGGCCGGAGGAGGGAGATGGCCGGGGCGGCGACTGCCGGAGGCGGAGGGGGACGACGGCGCGGGAGCTCGCCGGCTCCGGGACGGCG
>NC_041391.1:490725741-490766673 GCF_002162155.2 Triticum dicoccoides
GGAGCGGACGGGCTTCGGGGGCCGGGGACGGGCCTGCGGGCCTGGCGCGGCCGGCGGCGATGCGGGCCGGTCCGATCCGGACGTGTCCGGCGGCGCGGAGAGGGATTCGTCTAGGGTTTGCCCGTGAATTTCGGAGGGGGAGGCATATATATAGGTAGAGGGAGCTAGGAGTGTCCAAATGAGGTGCGGTTTTCGCCCACACGATCGTGATCCGTCGACGGAGAGCATGGAGGGGAGTTAGATGGGTTATTGGGCTGTTTTGGAGGGGTGTTGGGGCTGCAACTTAAAAAAGGTCTTTGCGGATATGCGGATAACCGTTGAAGTACGAAACGAGCTCCAAATGACCCGAAACTTGACAGGTGGTCTACCGGTGCTATACCAGGGCCACTTGGCAAGGCTCGGTCCATTCCGAGAACGTTCAACACCCGCACACGAAAAGAGACAAGAGGGGTGCGCCGGTGCACGTGGGAGTGTCGGATTGCGAAATGGACAACGGGGAAAACGCTCGGATGCATGAGACGAACACGTATGCAAATGAGATGCACATGATGACATGATATGATATGCACAACATAAATAAAATGCAAAACAAAAGACAAAACCCAACCATGAAGGGAAAATCATATCACATAGCCTAAAATGGCAAGAGTTGGAGTTACAAAGATGAAAAGTTATATCCGGGGTGTTAGACCCGGCCTCCACAGCCTCGATTCTGCCGTGCGACACCGTCTAGCGCCCCCGCCCCTGACCAAGCTCAACGGCGCTGCTGCAGTCCGCCCTCGAGCGGTAGCCACAAACACGGTGCCAGCATGTAGTTCGGTACCAAACGTGGCTTCATCCATGAGACATGCTCATCCCCTCCCGCACTGCATCACCACGCGAGCCGCAGTGCATTCACCACGCGAGCCACACTGCATCAACACTCCTCACCGCCGTGGATCCCACGTCTCCCCACCACCGGATCCAGATAGCTGCTCGACTCCGACGCCTCCAGCCGCCCCCACCCCTCTGGCTTTCTCTCTGTGCAGTGGCGCCACCACCACTACGTCATCCCCTACCCGGAGTTTACTCTCTCCTCCTTGTCTCCTTCGTCTTGCATCGGCGGCGAGATCCTCGTTCAGTTCGTGCTGGTCCGCTACATGCAATTCAGAAGCTTTTAATTTTGCAGGAGGAGAGGGGCGCGAAGAGGTCCGTCGGTGAAGTGCAGTTCTGCCCACGGCGAAGTGCAGCTCGACCAGCGGGGACCTGCAGTTCTGCCCATGCTGTCGAAGGATTCTAACTCTGCACATGGGCGTGCAGTACTGCCAATGGGGAAGTGTAGCTCGACCAACAGGGGGGCTGCAGTTCTGCCCACGGCATTGAAAGCTTCTACTATATAAATGGGCGTGTATTACTGCCGGTGGGGGTGCAGCTCGTACGAAGAACAATTGGAGGTCGGTTCAGGATGATCGGCTCGTCTGTCGATTTGCAGGATGATCGGCTCGGAGTGCATGCAGGCGTTGCATTTCGTCAGGTAAGTGCGTGTGACTCATATATACCATTATACCAAGTCGCATGTTTTTGTACTCTCTCTGACGATAATGCATTCATAAAACACATGCAGCAATGCTGATTACGTATTAGTTAATGGCTCTATAAGGATGCGTGATTCCCTCGCGCACGTACGTGTTTACTCTATGTGGTGTGTGACAGAGAAATCTATTTATGGTTTTCCGTCAGTACTTGGTGATTTTTATTTTTTACTTTTTTGCGATGAGTACTTGGTGATTTTACAGTATTGTTACAAAGTACAACGACATCACCCAGCACTACCTCACCTCCACTGCATATATGTTTACTTGGATCTTCAGAAAAGGGCAAGACCACCCACCCCCACCCCCAGTTTTTTGGTGCGTTTTTTGTAAGTAAGCGTGCGACGTATTTTTATTTTGTTGACAGACTTACTCTTGTAAACTGCACAAAGACAGGCAGACGGATATACGCAGGAGAGACTTGGTCGTACGGTACAGGGCTAATCATCTCCTGCCCAGGAGCAATCATCTCCTGCTCCGAATAGCCCCGACGTGCTGCTGAGTGTTCTACCATCCAGGAATTGTGTGGGTTTTTGTTTCGACTCGCTTCCAAAATATAGTTTTGATTTCTATTTATTCTGTCCCTTTTGGATGACTGTCCTTAAATTGAACAGTGAGTTGGAGAATGCCGCTTCTTTCACTCTGATTCAATCTCGAACGGGTGCTGATGCAGATCAACTGAGGTATGGAAATCACTGCCGCATTTTGCAGCAGCTGATGCATCTTGCATCTTGCATGTTCTGCCCACTCCGAGCCGATCATCCTGCATGCACTGGTCGAAGCTGGAGTTCGGTTCAGAAGTTGGAGGTCGTGTAGCTCGATTAGTGCTCCCCCAGTGCAGCTCATAACAATTTCTATGTTTAGATATGCAGTGTAGAGCATAGTTGACCGGGGATGCTCAAGTGTAGTTTGTCTCTTTTTTCTTGAAGTATTGTGTAGTTTGTCACTTGTGCCGTGCAGGTTCCCTTTGTCTATGTGGATCACTTTGTGAAAAAAATTGTACCGAGGAGTTCACGTTTTATTGTTTTTGGAGGAGTTGTTTTTGCAATATTGTATGGACTAGTTCATAATCTGTTAAAAAACGATGCCCTTCACACAGAAAACCTTGTCGGTGCACTTTGCAAAACAAAAGGAGTTCACTATGTAAAAAAAAATTGCAAAACAAAGGAGTTCACTATGTAAAAAAACTTTGCAAAAACAAAGGAGTTCACTATGTAAAAAAATGTATAGAGGAGTTCACTTTTTATTATTTTTGGAGGAATTGGTTTTTGTAAATTTGTAAGGACATGGTGTATAATTTGTTAAAATCGATGCAACTCACTAAGAAAACCTTTGCGGTGCACTTTGCAAAACAAAGGAGTTCACTTTGTAAAAAAATTCTATAGGGGAGTTCACTTTTTATTTTTGTTTGGAGGGATTTATTTTTGCAAATTTGTAAGGACATGGTGTATAAATTGTTAAAATCGATGCAGCTCATTAAAAAAACCTTTGTGGTGCACTTTGCAAAACAAAGGAGTTCACTATGTAAAATAATGTATAGAGGAGTTCACTTTTTATTATTTTTGGAGGATTTTTTTTTTGCAAATTTGTAAGGACATGGTGTATAATTTGTTAAAATCGATGCAGCTCACTAAGAAAACATTTGCGGTGCACTTTGCAAAAACAAAGGCGTTCACTTGTAAAATAAATTGTATAGAGGAGTTCACTTTTTATTATTTTTGGAGGATTTTTGTTTTGCAATTTTGTAAGGACATGGTGTATAATTTGTTAAAATCGCAGCTCATTAAGAAAACCTTTGCGGTGCACTTTGCAAAAAAAAGGAGTTCGCTTTGTAAAAAAATGTACAGAGTAGTTCACTTTTTATTATTTTTGGAGGAATGGTACACCATTTAGAACAAAAATGCATTTAAAAACATGCAAAAATGCAGTACGCTTTGGTCTTGTAAAAAAGTCCACCACGAAGGACTTTTCACTACACACATTAAAAAAAATGCATTTAAAAACATGAAGAAATGCAATGCACTTTGGTCTACAAAAAATGTCCACCACGAAGGACTTCTCAGTGCACACATTTTAAAAGAAAATATATTTAAAAATCATGCAAATGCGGTGCACTTTGGTCTTGAAAAATTTCCACTACAAAGGACTCTTTAGATTTCAAACAAAATGCATTTAAAAACATGCAACACTCCAGTGCACTTTGGTCTACAAAAAAGTCCATCACGAAGGACTTTTCAGTACACACTTCAAAACAAAATGCATTTAAAAACATGCAAAAACTGCAGTGCACTTTGGTCTACAAAAAAGTCCACCACGAAGGACTTTTCACTACACACATTTTAAAACAAAGTGCATTTAAAAACATGCAAAAATGCAGTGCACTTTGGTCTACAAAAATGTCCACCACGAAGGACTTTTTAGTGCACACATTTTAAAAGAAATATATTTAAGAAATCATGCAAATGCGGGGCACTTTGGTCTTGAAAAAAGTCCACTACGAATGAATCTTCGGTACAGTCCATTTCAAACAAAGTGCATTTAAAAACATGCAAAAATGCAATGCACTTTGGTCTACAAAAAAACTCCACCACGAAGAACTTTTTCAGTACAGACATTTAAAAATAAAAATGCATTTAAAAAATCATGCAAATGCAGTGCGGTATTCAGACTGAAGCAGTGCAGTTTTATGTCCGATGCAGTGCACCTCGTCGATTTTGGTGTCGTGAAAAATAGAGTGTCTGCATTTCGGTAATTTGGAAACTGCTCTTAAATCATAATGAATTAGAGAGAGTGTTCTACATGAAAAAGTTGCGTCTCGTTGATATCTTTCCAACGGCGTATCGTTTGAATCATTCGGACCAGCGGTTTGCAAAAAATTCGTGAAAAACGGCTGCTGCCATTCGTCGTCCGCCGCACGATTTTCAAAATTAACTTAAAATCGTAAACAATCTCAAAAATATTTCAACATATGAAAGTTGTGCCTCGTTCGTAGCTTTCCAACGGCGTATCACACGCCTCGTTTTGACAAACGGTTCAAAAACTGGAGCGAAAACAGTACCGAAAATTTTAAAAAACTTGAAAAACAGAATTCCGCGATTTAGTAAATTTGAAACTGCTCTTAAACCGTAACGAATTAGAGAAAGATTTATATATGGAAAAGATGCGCCTCTATGATATTTGTCCAACGGCATATCATTTGCTTCATTCCGACCAGCGATTTAGAAAAAAAACACGAAAAAACGCTCGCTGCCACTCGTCATCCACCGCACCATTTTTAAAACTGCTCTTAAACCGTGTGGAATCTCGAAAAGTGTTCAACATAGCAAAGTTGCGCCTAATACATAGCTTTTCAACGGTATATTACACGCCTCATTCCGATAAATGTTTAAAAAAATTAGAGCGAAAACAGTACCGAAAAAATAACGCGTGTAGTTTTTTCCGATGAGAAGTTCACTCGTGTGAGTACTGCAGCACACTTGGTTCAAAGAATGATGTGCACTTGCGTTCAGCGTGCAGTGCGGAAGTGGTGTGCAGAATAGTTATTCTGCTAATATTAGCAAAATAGACCGTCTGTATATATATATATTCAAATGAAGAACAACGCCAGAAAGGGTGAAGACAATGCAAAGTTGAAGAATTTGAAAAAACTGAGGAATTTCAAAAAATGAAGAAAAACTCAAATTGAAGATTTTTAACTTTGGTTGGTGGCGTAACCCACCGTATAAGCAAGCTGATTTCAGACACCGCATACAATTGTCGTAGGGCTCTGAGAATCTATTTCTTCATTAATTTCTTCACACTTAGAGGGTTAGTCTTCATTGATCGAAGAGACACATTACTTGTGTGTTGCACATCTAAGTCATCAAGTCAGCATAAGTGTTAGGATGTATGTCCTTTTCAGAGAACATTCGAAGATTCTAGGATATTTATCTCACACTGCAACTTGCTAAATCTCTTCTCATCCAAGGGCTTAGTGAAGATATCGGCCAGCTGGTCTTCAGTGCTTGCGTGGTCGATGGAGATGTCACCCTTCAACACATGATCACGAAGAAAATGATGGTGAATCTGAATGTGCTTTGTCTTCGAGTGTTGAACTGGGTTATGAGCAATCTTGATAGCGCTCTCATTGTCGCAGTAGAGAGGCACATTCTTCATGTTGATGCCATAGTCCTTGAGTGTTTGCTTCATCCATAGTAATTGAGCACAGCATCATCCAGCAGCAATGTACTCAGCTTCTGCAGTGGAGAGTGATACATAGTTCTGTTTCTTCGAGGACCAACAGACCAAAGATCGTCTGAGGAAATGGCATGTGCCTGACATTGACTTGCGGTCCACACGATCACCATCATAGTCAGAGTCTGAATATCCAATGAGATCAAATGAAGAGCCCTTGGGATACCATAATCCAAGTGTTGGTGTGTGAGCTAGATATCTAAGAATATGCTTCACAACCTTATGGTGTGATTCCTTCGGTGTAGCTTGAAATCGGGCACATATGCAAACACTAAGCATAATATCTGGCCTAGATGCACATAGGTACAATAAAGAGCCAATCATGGAGCGGTATACCTTTTAATTGAAGTCTTTACCATTTTCATTAGTGCATAGATGGCCATTTGTGGGCATTGGAATTTTGACCCCTTTGCAATCTTGCATGCTGAATTTCCTCAATACATCTTTGAGGTATTTCTCCTCAGATATGAATATGCCATTGCGCTGTTGACGAATTTGAAGACCTAAAAAGAATTTCAATTCTCCCATCATAGACATTTGATATTCTTCATTCATCATATAGGCAAATTCATCATTGTAACGTTGGTCAGTACAGCCAAAAATGATATCATCAACATAAATTTGGCACACAAACAATTCACCATCATAAGATTTAGTGAAAAGAGTTGGGTCGAGTGAACCGGGTTTGAAGCCTTTCTTCATGAGGAATTCCTTCAAAGTATCATACCATGCCCGAGGGGCCTGCTTGAGGCCATACATGGCCTTATTGAGTCTAAAGACTTTGTCAGGATGCTTTGGATCTTCAAAACCTGGGGGTTGAGCAACATATACTTCTTACTCAAGCTTGCCATTGAGGAATGCACTTTTCACATCCATTTGTTGTAAGATAATATCATGATGGTTAGCATAAGCAAGTAATATGCGAATAGCCTCAAGTCTAGCAACAGGTGCAAAAGTTTCATCAAAATCAATTCCTTCAACATGTGTGTAGCCTTGAGATAAAAGTCATGCCTTATTCCTCACCACAAGGCCATTTTCATCTTGCTTGTTGCGGTAGATCCACTTTGTGCCAATGATGTTGTGCTTGCGAGGATCCGGACGTTTGACCAGTTCCCAAACATTGTTGAGCTCGAACTGATGTAATTCTTTTTGCATGGCTTGAATCCACTCAGGCTCCAGAAATGCTTCATCTACCTTAGTGGGCTCTATGATAGAGACAAAAGCAAAGTGCCCGCAAAAGTTAGACAAATGTGAAGCTTTTGAGCGTGTGAGAGGACCTGGTGCTTCAATGTCATCGATGATCTTCTCGACTTGCACTTCATTTGCAATGCGAGGATGAGCGGGTTGTCTTCGAGGAATTTGATCCGCATTCTCTTCAGGAGCATTTACCTCAGCACCATTTTCTTCAGGTGCACCAGCTCGGCGTTCTTCATGTTCTGGAATGAATTCTTCACCAGATTCTTCGGTAGGAATGACATCCTCAGTAGCTTTGAACTTGATAGATTTCTCAAGCGCCGGTTCATCTAACATAGAAGGTAGGTGCTCTCTTTGTGAGCCATTAGTTTCATCGAACCGCACATCTATAGTTTCAACAACCTTGTGGAGAACGTTGTTGAAGACTTTGTAGGTGTGCGAGTCCTTTTCGTAACCAAGCATAAAACCCTCATGTGCTTTCGGTGAAAATTTAGAATTGTGATGAGGATCTCTAATCCAACATTTAGCACCGAAGACTTTGAAGTAACTCACATTGGGTTTCTTGTCAGTGAGGAGTTCATAAGCAGTCTTCTTGAAGAATTTGTGAAGATATACTCTGTTGATGATGTGGCATGCAGTATCAATTGACTCACTCCAGAATCGACGAGGCGTCTTGTATTCATGAAGCATAGTGCGAGCCATCTCAACAAGAGTTTTGTTCTTGCGCTCCACGATGCCATTCTGCTGAGGAGTATAAGGAGCAGATAACTCATGAGTAATACCAAATTCATCAAGATAGTCATCAAGACCAGAATTCTTGAATTCAGTCCCATTGTCACTTCTGATGTGCTTTATCTTCACACCAAAGTTGGTTGAATCCCTCGAGGAAAATTGTTTGAAGACTTCCTGCACCTCATGTTTGTAAGTGACAATGTGCACCCATGTGTAACGAGAATAATCATCAACAATAACAAAACCATGTAGAGATGCATCATTTGTAACAGCAGAATAATGATTAGGACCAAAGAGATCCATGTGAAGCAATTCAAATGGTCGAGAAGTAGGCATGATAGTCTTCGCTGGATGCTTGGCTTTTGTCATCTTTCCAGCTTCACAGGCTCCGCATAAGTGATCCTTGAGGAATTTGACATTCTCAATGCCAATGAAATGCTTCTTCTGCGCAAGCGTGTGCAAATTCCTCATGCCAGCATGACCAAAGCCAACCTTCTGAAGCTTTTGCAAGTAGGCACACGGCCGGTTGTGGTCCTGTAGAGAAATCAACTATGTACAAGTCTCCTCTCCTAAAGCCTTCAAAGACTTTGGAATTGTCAGCTTCCATGATCACGACACAACAATATTTGCCGAAGACAACAACCATATCGAGATCACAAAGCATTGAAACAGACATGAGGTTGTATCCTAAGGACTCGACAAGCATGACTTTGTCCATGTGTCGATCCTTTGAGATCCCAACCTTACCTAGACCCAATACCTGACTTTTGCCTTTGTCACCGAAGATGATATGCTTCAGATGCGATGGTGATAAAGGAGCATCCATCAATAGATTCTTGTCACTAGTCATGTGATTCGTACATCCACTATAAAGGACCCACTAATTTGCCTTGGGTTGATCATCCTGCAGATGAATTAGTGCAACTTACGAACTCATATACTTCATCAGTGAAGAATATGACATCAATATCATCAGATCAATTTCATCAAGTAATAGAACAGATAAACAGTATGAGGACGTGAGAAATGAGGGATCATTTCTTCATGATTAGCCTGTGTCCTTTCAGGCAATGTTCAGGTCTCCAGCAAATTCTTCAGACGTTTTAAGCACATCTGGAGACCTGATCCTGCATAAGAGATTAGTTCTTTTTCTTCACCACCCACATCTGAAGGGGTGGCAAGGAATTCATCACTCTGCGAGCACCATATGAGAAAGATGGCATAGAAGCCAGTCCACTTCGTTTCACATAAGAGGGGTTAGGATAAACATATGAATAAGCAGAGAAATTCTTCGAGGACTTATGAACATAATGATTAGAAGAATAATGCTCATATTCATAGCCCTTAGCTCTACCCTGCGAAACAGAGGGGTTAGCACGATGTTGATCATATGAGGAGTTTAATCCTTTTGAGGAATTAGATCCACATGAGGAATTTGGTCCGTATGAGGACTTGGATCCATATGAGGAATTTGGTCCATATGAAGAATTTGATCTGGAGTTCCTATTCTTCACAGGTGGAGTCATGAGGACATTCACCTGAAGACTTTCAAGGCAGCTTTTGGGAACCCAGATTTTCTTCATAGGGGAACCGTTCCTGCAGTTAGTGCCAACATATCTAGCAAATACTTCACCATTCTGATTTTTGAACAGTTTATAGTTGGAGTCAAATGACTCATTAGAAGAATGAGGAGATTCACATGAAAATCCAGATAAATTGGATGGATCAACTAGAGATCCCTTTGCAGTAACCCATGAGGTTTTGGGGTACTGCTCAGGCTTCCAATATGTTCCATCAGCTTTGAGTTTCCTCTCAAAGGCAATACCCTCTTTTCTAGGGTTCCTATTGAGGATCTGCTTTTTAAGCACATCACAAAGAGTCTGATGCCCTTTGAGGCTTTTGTGCATGCCTATCATGTACAATTCCTTCAGCCCTGCATCATTAGTGATACTAGCAATGTCCTCAGATGAGGAATTAGTGATAGCACAGACAGATGAAGAATTTGTAGCATTAGAAGCATTTGAACATTCAGGTGAAGAATTAGCAGTTTCACGTTCAATGCACTTCAAACATGGAGGAACAAATTCTTCCTGAGTAGCACTAATTTGTTGAGCAAGTAATGAATCGCGCTCCTTTTGAAGGTCTTCATAATCCACTCTTAGCTTCTCAAGATCTTGCTTTCTTTGAAGAAATTCATAAGAAAGCTTCTCGTCAGATAAGAGAGTGTTATGATGACCCTGAAGGTTGTCAAACTTGGACTAAAGTCTCTGAAGATTTTCAGTCAAGGTTTTAGTGCGATCCATTTCTTCACCCAACATATCATCACTTTTATCTAGCATGTTTTGAACCTTCTGAAAATCCTTTTGTTGTTTCACAGCAATCTTAGCAAGTTTAGAGTAGCTGGGCTTGAGGTTTTCATCTGATTAATCCTCACTAGATTCAGAGGAGGCGTATTTAGTTACCTTGGCACCCTTTGCCATGAAGCAATAGGTGGGAGCGTAGTCATCATTGTCTTCATCATCCTTGTTGGTGATGCCATTTTCTTCAGAGTTGAAGATACACCTGCTGACAAATGCAGTAGCAAGAGCTAGGCTCGCCACACCAGACTCGGACTCCTCAGATGCCTCCTCGTCCTCATGTTCCTCAAATTCAGCCTCAGAGTCCATTTACTTGCCAATGAATTCCCGAGCCTTCTTGGAGCCGCTCTTCTTGTGAGACGAAGACTTTGAGGATTTTGATGATGAAGACTTTGAAGTTTTCTTCTTCTTCTTTGCGTCATCAGAACTGTAGTCCTTGTATTTCTTCTTCTTTGATTCCTTATCCCACTGAGGACAATCTTGAATGTAGTGACCAGGTTTCTTGCACTTGTGGCATAGCCTCTTCTTGTAGTCACTGGATGAGGAATCATTGCTCCTTGAGGATTTTCCAAAGCGACCACGTCTCGAGAACTTCTGAAATTTCTTCATGAGCAGTGCTAGTTCCTGGCTCAGTTCTTCAGGATCACCAAGGCTGCTAGCAGAGTCCTCATCTTCAGACTCAGAGACTGCCTTGGCCTACAGAGCATGTGATCTGCCATAGCTCGAACCATAGAGATCTCTCTTCTCAGCAAGATGGAACTCATGAGTATTTAGCCTCTCAAGGATATCAGCGGGATCAAGTGACTTGTAATCAGCACGTTCTTGAATCATCAGTGCCAGAGTATCAAATGAAGAATCGAGCGATCTCAGCAATTTCTTCACCACCTCATGGTCGGTGATGTCAGTGGCGCCAAGCGCTTGAAGCTCATTTGAGATGTCAGTGAGGCGATCGAAGGTTTGCTGAACAATTTCATTGTCGAGTCTTTTGAAGCGGTTGAAGAGGTTGCGAAGAACATCAACACGAGAGTCACGTTGAGTTGAGACTCCTTCATTCACTTTGGATAGCCTATCCTAGATAAGCTTAGCAGTTTCCAAAGCACTCACTCTTCCTTATTGCCCTTTGCTTAGATGGCCGCATATGATATTCTTCGCTTGAGAATCGAGTTGCTTGAATATCTTCACATTAGTAGCATTCAGAGACGGTGTGACTGAGGGAACACCATTTTCCACAACATACCAGAGATCATTATCAATTGCCTCAAGATGCATTCACATCTTATTCTTCCAGTAGGGGTAGTCCGTTCCATCAAAGGTAGGACACCTAGCAGAGACCTTGATCATACCTGCGGCCGACATAACTAAAACTCCAGGTGGTTAAACCAAAATCACACAGAACAAGGGAGTACCTTGCTCTGATACCAATTGAAAGTGCGTTATATTGACTAGAGGGGGGGGGGGGTGAATAGGCGATTTCTATGAATTGTTCACTGAGAAATTTGCTGGTGAGGAAATTCCTAACTGAAGAACTACTTGCAGCGGAATAAGTACTCAAAAGTAAACATAGCAGAACACAAGCATAGTCATCATGATGAAATGAAGACAAGCACGGAGTACAGAAAGCGTAAGCACATGATAACACAGGATGAAGACGGACAGACTGAAGAAATTGAACTGAGGAAATTGAGAAAGTCTTTAGTCAAAGTCTTCAAACAGATATGAGCAAGCAAACAACAACAGAAATGAGGAAATGAAAGAGTTGAGGAAATAGAACCAATAAGCTTGGTGAAGACAATGATTTGTTAGACCAGTTCCAACTGCTGTCTCAGTTGTACGTCTGGTTGGAGCGGCTGAGTATTTAAACTCGAGGACACACAGTCCTCACTGTATTCTCCTTGAGCTAAGGTCACACAAACCTCACCCAATCACTCGTGATAAGTCTTCAGGTGACTTCCAAACCTTCACAGACTAGGTCACTCGACGATCCACAATTCCTCTAGGATGCTCTAGACCTTGACGCCTAACCGTCTGGAAGAAGCACAATATTCAAAGGTAACAAGCATCGGATCCATGCAGGATCAATCTCTTCAGTGATGCTCAATCACTTTGGGTTGTTGGTGTGTTGGGTTTGGGTTTTCCTCACTTGATGATTTTCGCTCAAAGTCCTCGGAGGATGGGATGCTCTCAAATGACAAGTGTCAGTTTCTCTCGGAGAAGCCAACCAGCTAGTGGTTGTAGGGGGTGGCTATTTATAGCCTAGGGAGCAGCCCGACATGATAAGACATAAATGCCCTTCAATGATATGACCGTTAGGTGGATAGATATTTTGGGACAGCTGGCGCATAGCACAGCAACGGTCGGAATTTTGACTCTCAAATTCCTCAGGGCTATCATGTTCCTCACTGTGTAGGCAATCCGCACTGGCGAATTTCTAACTCCTCAGTCATGACAAATTCCTCAGTGACTAGAAGAGCTTCGTCTCTGTCACTGAAGAAATTGACTGAACTATGTGAGATTTCCAATGGCTTCACTCAAAGGGATTGGTAGGTGTAGGATTTTGAGTTGAGCATCACATGGAAATTTTTCCTTAGTATTTCCTCGACCCCCTTTTAACAGTATGGTGTTTCCTATGACTCAAGAAAGAGAAAATGAAACTACGAAAACAAAAGTCTTCACGCTTCATGTTCCTCGAATGATTGCCAAGTCTTCAAGGTCATACCAATTTCTTCACTTTCAAAGTTTTCAGAAAGTCTTCAGAAATACAAAGTCTTCACTTGAAGAACTTCATTTTTAGGGGTCGATTTTCTCTGTAAATATCAAACTCCTCATACACTTATAGACCTGTGTACACTCACAAATGCATCAGTCCCTTAACCTATAAGTCTTCAATACACCAAAATCACTAAGGGGCACTAGATGCACTTACACAAGCATTAAGCATAGCAAAGTCATAGCAACATCAATCTCAGAACATAGTGGATACTAGGGATCAAACCCTAACAAAACTAACTTGATTACATGGCAAATCTCATCCAACCCATCACCGTCCAGCAAGCCTACGATGGAATTACTCACGCACGGCGGTGAGCATCATGAAATTGGTGATGGAGGATGGTTGATGATGACGACGACGACGGATCCCCCTCTCTGTAGCCCCGAACGGACTCCAGATCAGCCCTCCCGAGAGAGTTTAGGGCTTGGCGGCGGCTCCGTGTCGTAAAACGCGATGAATCTTTCTCTCTGATTTTTTTTCTCCCCGAACGTGCATATATGGAGTTGGAGTTGAGGTCGGTGGAGCTTCATGGGGCCCACGAGGTATGGGGTGCGCCCTAGGGGGTGCCCCCACCCTCTTGGACAGGGTGTGGGCCCCCTGACGTTGATTCTTTCGCCAATATTTTTTATTAAATCCAAAAAGTTGCTCCGTGGATTTTCAGATCATTCCGAGAACTTTTATTTCTGCACAAAAATAACACCATGGCAGTTCTGCTGAAAACAGCGCCAGTCCGGGTTAGTTCCATTCAAATCATGCAAGTTAGAGTCCAAAACAAGGGCAAAAGTGTCTGGAAAAGTAGATACGACAGAGACGTATCAACTCCCCTAAGCTTAAACCTTTGCTTGTCCTCAAGCAATTCAGTTGACAAACTGAAAGTGATAAAGAAAAACTTTTACAAACTCTGTTTGGTCTTGTTGTTGTAAATATGTAAAGCCAGCATTCAAGTTTTCAGCAAAGATTATGAACTAACCATATTCACAGTAACACTTGGGTCTCATGTTTACTCATATCAATGGCATAATCAGCTAGCAAGCAATAATAATAAATCTCGGATGACAACACTTTCTCAAAACAATAATAATATGATATAACAAGATGGTATCTCGCTAGCCCTTTCCGAGACCGCAAAACATAAGTGCAGAGCACCCTTAAAGATCAAGGACTGACTAAACATACCCAATATAAATTAGCAGTAATGCATGCAAATGACAGCAGTGCTCTCCAGCGGGTGCTTTTTAATAAGAGGGTGATGACTCAACATAAAAGTAAATAGATAGGCCCTTCGCAGAGGGAAGCAGGGATTTGTAGAGGTATCAGAGCTTGATTTTGAAATAGAGATAAATAATATTTTGAGCGGCATACTTTCATTGTCAACATAACAACCAAGAGATCTCGATATCTTCCATGCTACACACATTATAGGCGGTTCCCAAATAGAATGGTAAGGTTTATACTCCCCCTCCACCAACAAGCATCAATCCATGGCTTGCCCGAAACAACGGGTGCCTCCCAACTAACAACAATCCTGGGGGAGTTTTGTTTGCAATTATTTTGATTTAATTTGAGCATGGGACTGGGCATCCCGGTGACCAGCCATTTTCTCATGATGAGGAGCAGAGTCCACTCCTCTTGAGAATAACCCGCCTAGCATGGAAGATATAGATAGCCCTAGTTGATACATGAGCTGTTCGAGCATACAAAACAGAATTTCATTTGAAGGTTTAGAGTTTGGCACATACAAATTTACTTGGAACGGCAGGTAGATACCGCATATAGGAAGGTATGGTGGACTCATATGGAATAACTTTGGGGTTTATGGAGTTTGGATGCACAAGTAGTATTCCCGCTTAGTACAAGTGAAGGCTAGAAAGAGACTGGGAAGCGACCAACTAGAGAGCGACAACAGTCATGAACATGCATCAAAATTAGTCAACACTGAGTGCAAGCATGAGTAGGATATAATCCACCATGAACATAAATATCGTGAAGGCTATGTTGATTTTGTTTCAACTACATGCATGAACATGTGCCAAGTCAATTCACTCGAATCATTCAAAGGAGGATACCACCCTATCATACCACATCACAACCATTTTAATAGCATGTTGGCACGCAAGGTAAACCATTATAAACTCCTAGCTAATTAAGCATGGCATAAGCAACTATAATCTCTAATTGTCATTGCAAACATGTTTATTCATAATAAGCTAAATCAGGAAGGATGAACTAATCATATTTACAAAAATAAGATAGGTCGAGTTCATAGCAGCTTCTCTCATCTCAATCAGTCCATCATATATCGTCATTATTGCCTTTCACTTGCACGACCGAACGATGTGGATAATAATAATAGTGCACGTGCATTGGACTAAGCTGGAATCTGGAATCATTCAATTCAAGGGAGAAGACAATGTAATATGGGCTCTTGGTTAAATCAACAATAATGCATATGAGAGCCACTCAACATTTTCATTATGGTCTTCTACTCTCGACCCCCAAAGAAAAGAAATAAAAATATTTACACGGGAAATCTCGCAACAAGCAAAAGAAGAACAAGAAATCTTTTTGGGTTTTCTTTTAATTATACTACTACAAGCATGAAAAATAAACTAGCTAAATGCTACCACTAATTTTTCATAAGGTTGTCCAAACACACAAGAAGAAAGCAAGAAAAAGAAATTAAACTAGCATGGATAGTACAATGAAAAAGCACGAGCACTGACAACTAGAATGAGTGTGTGAACATGAATGTAATGTCGGTGAGAAATACGTACTCCCCCAAGCTTAGACTTTTGGCCTAAGTTGGTCTACGCCCATGGATCAAAGTAGTAGCCGGGGTCGTACTGGGATGCAATAGCCATTGCCTCATGAGCTGCAGCTTGGAGGCGAACTACCTCTGTCCTCCTCTCATACTTGTTAGCCTCCTCCCTGGTTATAATATATCTTCTTTTTGCTTGATAGTCAAAGAAAGCAGGAGCAGGGAGAGTAACATGGACAGCGCGACGTCTGTCAAAGATTAGTCGATACTGGAGGAATTGTTCATTCCTTCCTAGAAATTGATGGCTAACCATTAAAATCTAAATAAGCAGGAGGCAACTCCATATCCCCTTCATGTATGGGTATATCAAGAAAATTAACTACATGATTTGCATAAATCCCACCAAACAAATCTCCAGTTAAACCATTATTATGCAACCTACGTGCAACGATGGCCCCCAAGCTATATTGTTTATCTCCTAGCACAACACTCTTGAGGACACTAAGATTAGGCACACACATATGACATGCCTCATCCTTACCATTTATATATAGACCCATAAAGAGAGCAAAATAATGTATGGCAGGAAAATGAATGCTCCCTATGGTAGCTTGTGCTATTTCTCTAGACTCCCCCACAGTGATACTAGCAAGAAAGTCTTTATATTCAGATTTACGAGGTTCATTGACACTACCCCATTGCAGGAGTTTACAAGCAGTGGTAAAATCTTCTAAGTCCATGGTATAATATTTATCATAAAGATCAAATAGGACAGTGTGAGAATTGCGTGAAGATGTAAATTTGAACCTTCTCACAAAGGAATCCGTTAAATGGTAGTATTGAGGGCACTTATCTTGCATGAAGTCCTCGAAGTCAGCATTACAAACATATGCATCAAATTCATCATTGATGCCTGCTTTGACCATAAACTCCTCTGACGGCCATTCATAAGGCCGCACGTAAGCTTCCCTCAGTGGTTCATCGTCCTGCTAACGTATTGCGAGCCTGGGTCCTTGCTTCCTTGAAGAACCACCTTGGTACATTTTCCTAGACATATTTCTTCCTCTGAAAAATTTCTGAAAATTTTAGTAACTCAAAATAAAAGTAAACCAAACTCAACAAAATTTGTAGCAACTACTCCCACAAGTGCCTAGAGACTATATCATGCATTAGAACTACTTAGGACCAAATAAATTTGACATGCAAGCTCAAGAACAGGGTCACCTAGGCAGCAAAAATTTGCAATGAATAAAGCACTAGAACAAAAACTAATTGGATCATTAGAGGAGTCACATACCAAAGAACAATCCCCCAAAGCAGTTTTGTGAATGGAGCTTTGAGCAAGGAGATCGAAAATGGCAGCAAGATGAGCTAGAACTCATGCTTGAGCTGGATAGTGATTTTTGTGGGAGGAAGAAGAAGAGTATGGGTGCAGGAATAAGTGGAGGCGGCCACCATGGGCCCACGAGGCAGAGGGGTGCGCCCAGGGGGTAGGGCGCGCCCCTAACCCTCGTGGCCAGGTGCTTGCTCCCCCTGTTGTGTTCTCAGTGCCAAATATTCTCAAATATTCTAGAAAAAATCATATTTCATTTTCAGGGCATTTGGAGAACTTTTATTTTCGGGGTATTTTTTATTGCATGGATAATTCAGAAAACAGACATAAATTACTATTTTTGCTTTATTTAATCTAAATAACAAAAAGTAAAAAAATGGTACAGAAGGTTGTGCCTTCTAACTTCATCCATCTCATGATCATCAAAAGGAATCCACTAGCAAGGTTGATCAAGTCTTGTTAACGAACTCATTCCGAATAGCATGGAACCGGAGAAATTTCGAATAACACTAGGTTACCTCAACGGGGATATGAACATCCCCAACAATAAGAATATCATATTTCTTCTTGACAGTAGGAAGAGGAAATTCAAAACTTCCAATAATAATAGTTAGAATTTTCCCAATAGAATTGATATTGTGGACTTGAGGTTGTTTCCTCGGAAAGTGTACCGTATGCTCATTACCATTAACATGAAAAGTGACATTGCCTTTGTTGCAATCAATAACAGCCCCTACAATATTCAAAAAGGGTCTACCAAGGATAATCGACATACTATCGTCCTCGGGAATATCAAGAATAACAAAGTCCGTTAAGATAGTAACGTTTGCAACCACAACAGGCACATCCTCACAAATACTGACAGGTATAGTGGTTGATTTATCAGCCATTTGCAAAGATATTTCAGTAGGTGTCAACTTATTCAATTCAAGTCTACGATATAAAGAGAGAGGCATAACACTAGCGGCTCCAAGATCACATAAAGCAGTTTTAACATAGTTTCTTTTAATGGAGCATGGTATAGTTGGTACTCCTGGATCTCCAAGTTTCTTAGGTACTCCACCCTTAAAAGTATAATTAGCAAGCATGGTGGAAATTTCAGCTTCCGGTATCTTTCTTTTATTTGTAATAATATCTTTCATGTACTTAGCATAAGGGTTAACTTTAAGCATATCAGTTAAACGCATACGCAAAAAGATAGGTCTAATCATTTCAGCAAAGCGCTCAAAATCCTCATCATCCTTTTTCTTGGATGGCTTAGGAGGAAAAGGCATGGATTTCTGAACCCATGGTTCTCCTTCTTTACCGTGTTTCCTAGCAACAAAGTCTCTCTTATCATAACGTTGATTCTTTGATTGTGGGTTATCAAGATCAACAGCAGGTTCAATCTCTACATCATTATTATTGCTAGGCTGAGCATCAACATGAACATTATCATTACCATTATCACTAGGTTCATGTTCATCACCAGATTGTGTTTCAGCATCAGAAATAGAAATATCATTGGGATTCTTAGGTGTGTCTATAACAGGTTCACTAGAAGCATGCAAAGTTTTATCATTTTCTTCTTCTTTATAGAAGTACTAGGTGCATCAACATTATTTCTCTGAGAATCTTGCTCAATCCTCTTAGGGTGGCCCTCTGGATACAAAGGTTCCTGAGTCATTTTACCCGTTCTAGTTGCTACTCTAACAATAAAGTCATGTTTATTATTATTCAATTCACTAAGAAAATCATTTTGGGATTTAAGCACTTGTTCTACTTGAGTGGTAACCATAGAAGCATGTTTACTAATGAGTTTAAGTTCACCCTTAACTCTAGACATATAATCACTCAAGTGTCCAATCATATAAGCATTACTTTTCAATTGTCTACCAACATAAGCATTGAAGTTTTCTTGTTTAGCCATAAAGTCATCAAATTCATCCAAGCATTGGCTAGCAAACTTAGTAGACGTGATTTCAACTTTATCATATCTATAGAGAGAATTTACCTTTACTACCTGTGTCGGGTTATCAAGACCATGTATTTCTTTGATAGGTGGTATATTAAGGCCATGTATTTCTTCAACAGGAGGTAAATTCTTAACATCTTCAGCTTTAATACATTTCTCTTTCATAGATTTATTTGCCTCTTGCATATCTTCAGGACTGAGAAATAGAACACCTCTTGTCTTCGGAGTTGGCTTCGGAATTGGTTCAGGAAGTGTCCAATTATTTTCATTTGTCAACATATTATTCAATAGTAATTCAGCTTGATCGACTATTCTTTCCCTGAAAACACAACCAGCACAACTATCTAGGTGGTCTCTAGAAGCATCAGTTAGTCCATTATAAAAGATGTCAAGTATTTCATTTTTCTTAAGAGGATGATCTGACAAAGCATTAAGTAGTCGGAGAAGCCTCCCCCAAGCTTGTGGGAGACTCTCTTCTTCAATTTTCACAAAATTATATATTTCCCTTAAAGCAGCTTGTTTCTTATGAGCAAGGAAATATTTAGCAAAAAAGTAATAAATCATATCCTTGGGACTACGCACACAACCAGGATCAAGAGAAATAAACCAAGTTTTAGCATCACCCTTTAACGAGAATGGGAATATCTTAAGGATATAGTAGTAGCGAGATTTCTCATCATTAGTAAAGAGGGTGGCTATATCATTTAACTTAGTAAGATGTGCCACAACAATTTCAGATTCATTGCCATAAAAAGGATCAGATTCAACCAAAGTAATTATCTCAGGGTCGACAGAGAAATCATAATCCTTATCAGTAACACAGATAGGTGAAGTAGCAAAAGCAGGGTCATATTTCATTCTAGCATTCAGAGACTTGTGTTCCAGCTTAGCTAATAACTTCTTAAGATCAGATCTATTATTGCAAGCAATAAAATCTCTAGCGGTTTCTTCATCCATAACATAACCCTCAGGAACAACAGGCAATTCATATCTAGGGGGAGAATCATCATCATCACTTTCATCAATAATATCAGTTTCAATTATTTTATTCTCTCTACCCCTAGCAAGTTGTTCATCAAGAAATTCACCTAATGGCACAGTAGTATCAGGCATAGAAGTAGTTTCATCATAAATATCATGCATAGTAGAAGTGGCATCATCAATAACATGCGACATATTAGAATTAATAGCAGAAGCAGGTTTAGGTGTCGCAAGATTACTCAAAACAGATGGTGAATCAAGTGCAGAGCTAGATGGCAGTTCCTTACCTCCCCTCGTAGTTGAAGGAAAAATCTTAGTTCTCTCGCCTTCAAGTTCCTCATAGTGACTAGCAGATATAAATCCCAAGTGACTCAAAGAATAGAGCTATGCTCCCCTGCAACGGCGCCAGAAAATAGTCTTGATAACCCACAAGTATAGGCGATTGCAACAGTTTTTGAGGGTAGAGTATTCAACCCAAACTTATTGATTCGACACAAGGGGAGCCAAAGAATATTCTCAAGTATTGGCAGTTGAGTTATCAATTCAACCACACCTGGATAAATTAATATCTGCAGCAAAGTATTTAGTAGCAAAGTAGTATGGAAGTAACGGTAACAGCAGCAAAAGTAACAGTAGCAGTTTTGTAGCAATTGTAACAGTGGCAACGGTAAAGTAACTAAGAAAAGAGCAATATGTGAAAAGCTCGTAGGCATTGGATCAGTGATGGATAATTATGTCGGATGCGATTCCTCATGTAATAGTTATAACATAGGGTGACACAGAACTAGCTCCAGTTCATCAATGTAATGTAGGCCTGTATTCCGAATATAGTCATACGTGCTTATGAAAAAGAACTTTTGCATGACATCTTTTGTCCTACCCTCTCGTGGCAGCGGGGTCCTATTGGAAACTAAGGGATATTAAGGCCTCCCTTTAATGGAGTACCGGACCAAAGCATTAACACTTGGTGAATACATGAACTCCTCAAACTACGGTCATCACCGGTAAGTATCCCGATTATTGTCACTTCGAGGTTAACGGATCATAACACATAATAGGTGACTATAGACTTGCAAGATAGGATCAAGAACTCACATATATTCATGAAAACATAATAGGTTCAGATCTGAAAGCATGGCACTCGGGCCCTAGTGACAAACATTAAGCATAGCTAAGTCATAGCAACATCAATCTCACTACATAATGGATACTAGGGATCAAACCCTAACAAAACTAACTTGATTACATGGTAAATCTCATCCAACCCATCACCGTCCAGCAAGCCTACGATGGAATTACTCACGCACGGCAGTGAGCATCATGAAATTGGTGATGGAGGATGGTTGATGATGACGACTGCGACGGATTCCCCTCTCTGGAGCCCCGAACGGACTCTAGATCAGCCCTCCCGAGAGAGTTTAGGGCTTGGCAGCGGCTTCGTATGGTAAAACGTGATGAATCTTTCTCTCTGATTTTTTGCTCCCCGAACGTGAATATATGGAGTTGGAGTTGAGGTCGGTGGAGCTTCAGGGGGCGCATGAGGCAGGGGGCGCGCCCCACCCTCGTGGACAGGGTGTGAGACCCCTAACGTTGATTCATTTGCCAATATTTTTTATTAAATCCAAAAAGTTGCTCCATGGATTTTCAGCTCATTCCGAGAACTTTTATTTCTACACAAAAATAACACCATGACAGTTCTGCTGAAAACAACATTAGTCTGGGTTAATTCCATTCAAATCATGCAAGTTAGAGTCCAAAACAAGGGCAAAAGTGTTTGGAAAAGTAGATACGACGGAGACGTATCACCCCTCACTTGGTTGTTTGCCGTCTAGGGGCTGGACATGGTGGGCCCATCCAAGACAGCACACGGTGGCTTGACCCATCTGCTGGTCGCCTTGGACAAATTCACCAAATGGATTGAAGCAAAGCCAATCAAGAAGCTGAATGGTCCGACTGTTGTCACCTTCATCGCAGATATCACCGTCCGGTACGATGTACCACACAGAATCATCACTGACAATAGCACAAACTTTGCCAAAGGCGCCTTGGCCCATTTCTGCCCGACGCATGGCATCCGACTGGACTTAGCGTCTGTTGCCCATCCGTAGTCAAACGGCCAGGTCGAGCGAGCAAACAACCTCATTTTGTCCAGCACCAAGCCCTGGCTGGTCGAGCCACTGGAGCACTCGGCCGACTGCTGGGTCGAAGAGCTGCCAGCCGTCCTCTGGAGTCTCCGTACCACACAAAAAAAGCAACCGGCTTCCCTCCCTTCTTCCTCGTGTACAGGGTCAAGGCCGTTATCCCAACTGACATTGAGTTTGACTCGCCTCGCGTCACCATGTACAAGGAGGCGGAGGCGAAGGAGGCGCGAGAAGACGACGTCGACCTACTGGAGGAGGGCCGGCTACTGGCACTCAGCCGGTCCGGCATCTACCAGTAGGGCCTACGCCGCTACCACAATCGGAAGGTCAAGCCACGATCCTTCCGAGAGGGGGACCTTGTGCTCCGACTGATCCAACAAACAGTCGGCCAGCACAAGCTCTCGACCCCTTGGGATGGGCCCTTCGTCATCAGCAAAGCCTTGGGAAACGACTCCTAGTACCTCATCGACGCACAGAAGCCCAGGGCACGCAAGAGGGACGATCCCGGCAAGGAAACAGAGTGCCCCTAGAACGCGAATCTCCTCCGAAGATTTTACAGTTAATGCAGTATGTACCATGCTACCTTTTGTATTAAGAGCAAAGACAACAAGTCCCTTGAGGAGCACTCGAGGGCTACCCTTTTTATCTATATGATAAGATTATGCATGTGAATGTGTTATTTCATTCCTCCGCCCAACACCGAGTCCGACCACTCGGCCCGGGGGCTTGCCGCCTTGTCCTATGTTGATACTACCTGCAGTCAGACAAGTAGTGTGCCGACATCTAAAGCCCTCTCTTGCCTTAAGCCATAGCTCACAGAGCGACTGTTCAGCTGGCAAGAGCTAAAGGCAGGAAATGATATCCACACGAAAAATGACTAAGGAAATAGCATCGGCATAGGACAAGCCAGCTCCTCGCCTCACCGTCCCGCTGCGGAGCAGCCGGCCGGCCGGCTTCTCGCTTGACTTGCTATGTTCTAGGCGGCCGAAGTACTTGTCTATCCTAAATGGCCAAGTCCCTGACCTAGCCACAGACCGCAAAGCGGTTGTCTGGTTGGTAGGGCGGCAACCAAAGGAAGGCGTCAAAGGAAAAAGCCAAACAAAAAAGCAAAACCAAGTTAGAACCCGGCAGAGCACAAACTTGTGCTACAATAATTAATTTACATAGAAAAAGGCTCTTGGCCAGCATTCAACAGAGTTTGAAATACACCCCAATGGGTGGAACTGCACAAGTTTAACTTGTTCGTTAGAGAGATTACAAAACAGGAAAGATAAAATGGACGCCTAGGCCAGAGGAGCAGCGGGCGGATTAGACGGGTTGGCAGAGGCAGAGGCATCAGGTGGTGGAGCGGCCGACTGGTGGGTCTCAGCCTGATCGACACTGGCAGCAATCGGCACGATAGCATGCGGCTCGCTGGTCGAGGCTTGGTCAGGCTGAGGCTGGCTGCTCAGTCCGTCGTCCGGAGCGTTATCCTCGCCGTCCTCGCCCTCATCACTGGAGGCAATCTCCTCCGCTGAATCCTTCTTCGCCTCCTGGTCCAGCCCGAACTAGTTGGGCGGCACCTCAGCACCGTCGTCATCCAGCTCTGGGATGAAGATGGACGTGTTGGTGTACTCGACGATCGCCACTGCACGACGGGTGAGATCGCGGCTCACCGCCTCTAGCTCCGGTCCGGCCTCCTGCCGGAAGGTGGCTAGCTGGGCCAGGTCCAGCCCCGGATACCAAGCCTTGACAAACTCCAAGGCCCTCCGAGTGCCCGCCCGAGCCGTGGCACCCTTCCGAGCCTGATGGCCGCCTCGAGCCAGTCAGCAGTATGGCTGGGGGTGCAGGGGACTTGAACGCCCGGCCAGTGGGTTGCCAACACCTCTGCCCCGACGCGCTGCAGACGGCGGAGTGCGCGAGGGGCCGGCTGCAAACGCGTCTTCACGTCCAGAAGCTGCTCGCCAAGATTGTGTGATGCATTCGGTGGAATGCGACGCCCGCCCTCCTCCGCTGGTCGCGCTGCGCCTCGATGGCCTGGCTGATGGCGATGGAATAACCGGGAAATAATTCTATGCAAGAAGGAGATGAAAAAGTTAAAAGCCAGAAGCCGGCTCCTGCAATAGTCGTCGGTCATTCAAAAGAAGAAGCAACTTACCGTCGATCATGTCCTCGATCTCACCGTAGCCGTCGGACAGGAACTTCTCCTTCTCGAACCAGTTCGAGCGTTGCATCTCGAACTCGGCCCTGAGGAGAGTCTCGTTGTCCTTCAGCTGCTGCACCTCTACCTTGTGCCGCTCCTCCTGGTCTGCCAACTCCTTCGCTAGGCGGTTGCACTCCTGAGCGGCCTGGCTGCACTCCTGCTCCTTGGTGTGGAGCGCGGACTCAATCTCACCCAAACGCTTCCGCAGATCTATGGCGGCCTCTGCCAAGACAAGACAGAAAGAAAATGTCAACACCAACCAAAAAAAAGTAGTTGCCGGGAGATCCGGCCCGACTGCTCAGCAGTCGGCCCAAATCTCGGGTGTCGGTGTCAAAACTGGTAGATCTCGGGGTAGGGGGTCCTGAGCTGTGGATTCTTGGATCAATGGTAACAGGAGACGAGGGACACAGTGTTTACCCAGGTTCGGGCCCTCTCTAAGAGGTAAATCCCTACTCCTGCTCGATTATATTCGATGTGTATGATTACAGAGTTGATCTATCTCGAGATCATATGTTGTGGTCTAAAACCGAAGGGTATGCTGAATAATGTCATAATAATCTATCGACTAGCCTGACCCTGGCTTATATAATGTACCAGAGGCCTAGGATAACAAGAGTCCTAGTTAAATATGTTGGTGGAGAGGAGTCCTTGTCTTGATCACCAAGCCTTGTGGAATCTTCCTCGTGTGCGGCATGGGCTGCCCGAAGTAGCCCATGAGTGAACCGCCATGGGGATCCTCGGCCCGATCCAGCTGGTCGGGAGATGACGTGCACTACAGGAATCAACTACTTTGCCGTCTCCCATGGCGGACGGCAAAGGCATGAATGGCGGACGGCAAAGGTCTTTGCCGTCCAGCACAGACGGCAAAAGTGGACGGCAAAGAAAGGTCCGGTAAAGAGCTACTTTGCCGTCTGCTTTTGGTGGCTGACGGCAAAGGGTCCTTTGCCATTAGCAGCGGACGGCAAAGAACACAGACGGCAAAATTCACTGTTAGTCCGTTAGGTGGCTAACGGCGGTCTTTGCCGTCAGAGGAGGTACAACAGACGGCAAAAGATGGGATTAAAATTAAAAAATAAAAATAACGCGGTATAGAAGCCACGCCGCCGTTTGTCATTTGTGTCTATCCGTTTCGTGTTTGTGTCCAGTTCATGTCCGTCCATTCATCATTAGTTTCATGTATGTAGGTCGTGTCCACAACAGCAATCGGAGCCGAACGGAGGACACTGGCCGCCCTGTCCGCGCCGGCCGTGCCCTGCTCGCGCCGCCCGCCCGCACCCTTCTACCATCGCCCGCCTGCGCGTCGCTCGTAGCGGCCTCCCGTGCCGGCCGCCCTGCCCACACAGGCCCGCAGTGGCCGTGCCCTGCTCGCGTCGTCCGCCCCGCTGGTTCCTGGAGAGAGAGGATTCATAGAGGGGGTAGAGCAGAGGAAGGAGAGACCGGGGGCCTATCAGTGCCGGCAGAGGGTTCGCTGGCCGGAGGACCAAGGCTGGTGACCGGCGAGTGGATCGGACCTTGTGGCGCGTTGTAGTAGGAGAAGAAGGGAGCCGAAGGAGGCAAAGCAGAGGAAGGGGAGGCCGGAGTCTTCCAGTGGTGGCGGATGGTTCACCGGCCGGAGGACCCGTGACTGGTGGCTCCGGCAAGAGGAACGGTACGCGGGCGAGTTGGTTGCGCCGAGGAGAGAGAGAATGGTGCGAGAGATAGAGACACAAAGGACGTGGGGTGGGGTGGATAAGGGACGAGCAAGAGGGCCCTGTGCACGATGGCTTGTCTGTTCGTGCGATGCATGCAAGTGATGCTGAGGGCCCCACGCACGATGGGTGCATGCGATGCATGGTTGGGGTGGATGCCCCTGGCATGTCATCGATCCAGGGGAAAAAGGTTCCAACCAATAGGAAATCAACAGAAGATTTGTGTTTGTTCATCATATTTCTTTTGATAAAATAGACATGCAAAAATTTAGTAAATTTTCTTAAACTTTTTCCACGTATTCTAGGACTTATGAACTAATACCGTGCCAAATTTCATATTCTTTTGACCTAGTTTAGATTTTCAAAAAAATCAAAAGGTTGATACATCTATGTGTTATGCCTTTCTTTGCGGGGCGGGAAAGAGACGGAAGAGAGAGAGTGAGAGGGGTGGGGCCGGGCGGAGAGAGAGGGGAGAGAGAGAGGAGGTGGGGGAAACGGATTTTTTTACTCACAAAAAAAAAGATAGACCACCTCTTTGCCGTCTGCCAGCAGATGGCAAAGAATCTTTGCCGTCTGCTAGCAGACAGCAAAGGAGGGACATTGTCGTCTGCTAGCAGACGGCAACGAAGTTAACCTCTTTGCCGACCTCTTTGTCGTCTGCTAGCAGACGGCAAAGAAGTTGACCTAGCCACACCATGCCCTGTGGGGCCCATCAGGCGCTTTGTCGTCTGCCTTTTCCTCTTTGTCGTCAGGTGGCAGACGGCAAAGAGCCAGCTGATGGCAATGACTCTCTTTGCCATCAGCTTGTTCTTTGCCGTCTGCTTTACCAAAGCAGACGGCAAAGAGCCTCTTTGCCGTCAGCTGGCAGACGGCAAAGAGGTGGCGGATGGCAAAATGCCAGATTCTAGTAGTGGTGGTGAGTACCCCTTAGTCCAGGACACCATCAGTAGCCCCATGAACCGGTCTTCAAGTTGGGGACGCTCCTCGATCCTTTCGAACTGTTCTTCATCTTCGGTCGTCAGTCTTGAAAATTGGTTCAACAAATCTTCTTCTCTTTGATCTTGAGGATCGCTGAAGCAAATCCGAAGAGTTTACACGTCGGGTATCCGAGGAGCCCCTTTAAGTTATCAGCCTTTATCAATGCCTTGTTATTTTTACGCCCACCTCGTGTTTGAAGTGTTTCCTGTGCGGCGGTGTCCTCTCGGATCCGAGCTCCAACGCCGGACTGCATTCGAGGTATCTTTTGCAGCCAAACACCAATGTTGGACCGCTTCCGAGCTCCAACGCTGGACTGTATCCGAGGTGTCATAGATTACCTTGGTCTTGAAAAAGTTAAAGGTTTCAAACGAGCTTAATACTGGAGATGCCCTCTATGGAGCCAGCCACTTGCAACCGAGCTTTATGCCAGACTGCTTCCGAGGTATCTTTTGCAGTCAAGCACCAATGCTGGACTGTATCCGAGGTGGTGCACCACCCCGGCCATGGGCTGATTGTTATGATTTCAATTCTGAATTGTGCAATGTATTATATGCCGAGATGTATAGCCAGTAGCCCTCAAGGTGCGTTTTGGCCTAATATCCGGGATGCACCTGAAGGATAAAATCAAACCGCTGACCCTAGTAGCCCCTCAGACTCAAGTCGATTCGTAAAATCAGCTTGAGGATCAATTTCCAGCTCGGCAGGATACTTAGGAATAGAAACACGGTGTAATATATTAGAGGAAATAGTGATCGGTGAACGGGCCCTTGAGAGAGGGTCTTGACAAGTTGCCGTAATATATTAGCTGGATGCCGAATAGGTCCAGATGGTACCTATTGTTGTCCAAAGACGCGCTTGCCCATAGTTTGGTCAAGCCAAACACTAAGCACTTTGAATTTTCTGCATTGAATAGGCAATACAGTAGCCCCCGAGACACTAGTCGGGTGGCAACACCAGATTAGGGGATCGATGTGCCCCTTTAATATTTGTAAATAATAAGTGCGAAGCCCCGTAGCCCCCGAGCCTTAATGTGGGCACGGGTGGCCGAATTAAGGATCAATATCCGTTTGACGGAAATTTTTGTTGTGTTTAACACAAACTTCTCGGAAAGAAATTAAAGATCGCATAAAGGAATTAGAGCTAACGAAAGCTGAGCTCGCCAAGTTCGGCCTTCAGGGGCTTAATAGATAGGAAATCAATGCCAATAGGGAACTATGAGAGCATTATGTCAGCTGCTCGGTTGTCTCAAAGAGACTATGCCATTGACAATTTAAAAGATTGGCTGCGGAAAAATTGATTTTAGCTCACAATTTATGTGTAATGATTCTATGTACCCAATTACTTTACATGATTAATGCTCGAATCCGCATTGTACAAAACTTTGTTGGCCGACCATCGGCTTCGACCTCCTCGGCCAGTAGCCAGGGAGTGTTTGTCCCACTTTTTTAAAGCCTTTATGAGTGCAAAGATTTGAGGCAAACGAGGCAATCCGGCCATACGGTTTTGTAAACAAAGGTATGCGGAGAGATATATTATATGAAGAAACATCTTCCAAAGAAAATAGTTCCGCTATAGGTTCCTTTCTTTGGTTGCCATGCTGATCATGATCATGAAACCTCAGCTTCGATCAATGCGGGAGGAAAATATTGAGGATTTAGTTTGGAGAAAGTTCCCGAACTATATGCTCTTTAGCGAACCTAAATTTTCACTTCCGTCATTGCCGACCAATTATATCATTTAAGATCGCTAGCTTTCGGCTTCACCTAGTCTGAGGTACTAACTCGGATGGCCCGGTAGTAACAATCACAGAGGCGCTGCCTTTACTGCCTAGCCGAACAATCGGGAATGTAGGGGTAAGCACAGGAGCCAGGCCAAAATCTTAAGTCAAATTGATGCATATTTATGGCTTTATGACGATGATTATGGAAGGCAGCCCTCATATATTAAATACAAACACTGATGATATGTTTATTTTGACTCCATTACGACCGTTTATCAGTTGAAAGTGGCCCATCATCGACTTCCACCCCCTTGTAGATGCTATGTAGGGTGTTTCCGCAATAACAAAACAATCCTTAGACGACGTCTCGGTACCCGAAGGTGGTTGTGTTAGCGGAAATGAGGCAATCAGATATACGGGCTTTATAACTTTCACTTAGTCATAGGAGCTTTAAACTGGGGAAGCTAGCTACGAGCCCCCGGTTAGTGTTCGGCACCGATCAAAGTCCAGCCATTAACAATTCGGCCAATGTTATGAAAAGCCCATCGTTTAACATGGGGTAATCGGTATCGATCTATAGTTTGATACCGCATCAGATCGCTGGCCAGTTTACGCCTATTATGACAGTCAGTTTTCGGCTTTCTCCACTGAGGTGCTTAACCATTCGAGCTGGAAGCACAATCGCAGTGGTTCTCCCTTTGCACACCTAGCCGAACAAAGTGAAACATAGGAGGCAAGCACAGGAGTCGGGCAACTCAACTATTGACCGAATGCACAATTCGAAATCGATGCATATATAGCAATATCCGAGAATGTCTTTGCCGAATCTCTAAAGGTGTCCGGCGTTGCACTGCGAAAGTTATTCTAGAAACACACAAATAGTTTAAAAGTGCCATAGGCTCGAAAAGCCAAAAACTTATGTAAAAGCTTGACGTCCAGACTAAATCGAGATTTTGGTGCCAATCCGGAAATTGGTCATAAAAAATTGTGCTTCTGTCGTGCTTTAACATGACACATCCGATCTCAGGACTTCAAGCGGGTCAGCCTACGGCTTCAAGCTCCTTATCCCGAAGGCGGAGTGCTTCTCCAAGGCCAGTTTAGTGAACTAAACTCGAGCGTCTTTAGAGAGAAGCCAGGCTATCCGGCTATTGACCACACACTCGAGTCGAAAAAGCAATGGTAGAAAAAGACTTTGCAACGACCAAGAAGAAAACACATTTATTATAAAATGACTCATATAAATTTTATGAGCCCCCAGTTAGCATGGGCAAAGGGAGTTTTTTTAACAAACAACGTATGCGAGCACGATCAAGCCGAACACAAATTAAAAAAAAACTGAGCATGGAAGCGACTTAGCTGGTTAATGTGCTCGGTGTCGATGCGCGACCCGAGCTTACGGCGGGACGAGGTCCTAGCCCCCAATCCGGTCCCGAGGTGGCGGAGCAAAGATCTCGGCACTCCAAAGTGGAGAAATAGCACGGCCAATGTGGCGAGGTGCAACCCTCGGTCCGACCGAGGCGATGGAGCAGGCCGGCAGTATGATGCCGAAGTCCCCAGCGTGGGTTAATGAAGTGATGATGAAGCCCCCGGTCCAGCCGAGGTGATGTGGCACGTCGGTACACCGAGGCGACAGCGCTGCCCAATCCGGATCATTTACCTGTGCACAGAAAACAGTGCAAGAAGGAGATAATAGTAATAATAATTAATTAAAAAAGATCATTGCATACTTAATAATTTATGCAAAGTGAGTAGTAAAGAAATATGGCCCGTGTGCTGAACACTCGATGAGGTAGAGCTCTCTCAGCGATGCCGAAGTCCCTGAGGCAACCGAACATGTCAATATGGCAATTCGACCAACAAGGTGATCACGCGAGCCGATTTACGCCGATTGGGACAACGACATCGTCTTGCCGAAGTGACCGCGTGACGCAGTTGAAGTCGATTACCTACACATGTAAAATAGTGAAGTCCAAAAAATAATAATATATAAAAAATCCTTGCATAATTAATTTACGCAAAGTAATAATAATTAAAAAAATTAAAAGAGATGTGGCCTGGCCCAGAGGTCAATGTCGATGCTGGGTGTCGGCGTGATGCGGTAGAGGCACAACAAAGCCAGAATTCGCAGGTCGGTCCGGGTTCCGGATGCGGCGTCCCAAACTGGTTTATCTGTTGTAGCAATCTAAGAAAGGTTACTCCAAAAAATTGGATTCGATCCGCACACCCATTGCCTGATGGGCAATGAAACGACGGCATGGTGATGCTGGCAAAGATTGGCTCGTCAAGGCAAAGCCCCCGGTCCAGCTAACGTGATGAAGCTGGTCGGCTGGTGACATCGAAGTTTCCGGAGTAGGTTGATGAAGAGATGGCGAAGCACCCGGTCTAGGACGAGGTGACAGAGCGGGTCGGTAAGGAGACATTGCAGCTTCCATGTCAGCCGAGGTGTTGAAGCAGTTCTGCGTGATGGACATCAGTTTTGAAGAAGCAACATCGCGGTCATGCCGACGCTAGTCATAACTTATGACACGGTCAATGCCGGATTGATGAAGTGACCGAGCGGTGATGTCGGCACGCCTGACCCGTGCAATCCGTGGGGCAATAGTGTTGGTGATGATTTAGCCTTAGCGATGCCGAACTCTTGTTCAGCCAGCCGAGATGATGATCCGATAAGGTTGGGCTCGGCTTGATGAAGCGATGATCTGTCTAGCGCAGGTCGGCAGACGTGGAGTAAGGGTTGGTTTAACACCGGCGCGACAATGAGATTACCTCCGAAAAGGCGCAAAATTTGTGAGCATGTGTTCAGAAACAAAACACAATACCCTAGAAAGAGATTCTTCCAAAAAGGTTGTCCAATACCCCGTTCATGAAGAAAGATGAACTCAAATCGGATTCGTGTCCGCGCAAAAAACAGATTCGAAAAGTGATGCACTAATCGGAAGGCTCCCGAAGTTTGAACGGTCGGATCGAGCTGAAATTTTGAAAGGTGGTAGATATGGAAATTCCACAAAACATGAACGGTTGGATCTTCCAAATAACCTCCAAGCTAGGCTCTGGAGACCACACCCTAAACTCGTCCAGATTCCCGTCCAGACTCGACATGCCTCCAGTATATCATAGATCGCCGAAGATTCCTCCATCGGAACGCGATGAAATTTTATAGGGTTGCTATATACTCAATTCCGCACTATTCCATCGAAGCAATCGTCAATCCTATGCTTGAGGAGGCGGTGACTGATACGTCTCCAACGTATTCATAATTTATGAAGCATTCATGCTATATTACTATGTGTTTTGAATGATTATGGGCTTTATTATACACTTTTATATTACTTTTGGGACTAACCTATTAACCAGGAGGCCCAGCCCATATTGCTGTTTTTTTGCCTATTTCAGTATTTCGAAGAAAAGGAATATCAAATGGAGTCCAAACAGAATGAAACCTTCGGCAGCGTGATTTTTTGGAAGAATATGATCCTGGAGACTTGGAGTCCACGTCAAAAGATCCTCGAGGAGGCCACGAGATAGGAGGCCGTGCCCCCCTTACTGGGTGGTGGCCCCCTGTCTTGTGGGCCCCTCGAGCACCTCCTGACCGACTTCTTTCACCTATATATACCTACGTACCCTAAAACCATCAGAAATCAAGATAAATCGGGAGTTCCGCCGCTGCAAGCCTCTATAGCCACCAAAAACCTCTCAGGAGCACGTTCCGGCACCCTGCCGGAGGGGGAATCCATCACCGGTGGCCATCTTCATCATCCCGGCGGTATCCATGACAAGGAGGGAGTAGTTCACCCTCGGGGCTGAGGGTATGTACCAGTAGCTATGTGTTCGATCTCTCTCTCTCGTGTTCTCTCTCGTGTTCCCTCTATGGCACGATCTTGATGTATCCCGAGCTTTGCTATTGTAGTTGGATCTTATGATCTTTCTTCCCCTCTACTCTCTTATGATGAATTGACTTTTCCCTTTGAAGTTATCTTATCGGATTGAGTCTTTTATGAGAACACTTGATGTATGTCTTGCCGTGCTTATCCGTGGTGACAATGGGATATCATGTGCCACTTGATGTATGTTTTGGTGATCAACTTGCGGGTTCCGCCCATGAACCTATGCATAGGGGTTGGCACACGTTCTTGACTCTCCGGTAGAAACTTTGGGGCACTCTTTGAAGTACTTTGTGTTGGTTGGATGAATCTGAGATTGTGTGATGCATATCGTATAATCATGCCCACGGATACTTGAGGTGACAATGGAGTATCTAGGTGACATTAGGGTTTTGGTTGATTTGTGTCTTAAGGTGTTATTCTAGTACGAACTCTTTTATAGATCGATCTGAAAGAATAACTTTGAGGTGGTTTCGTACCCTACCATAATCTCTACGTTTGTTCTCCGCTATTAGTGGCTTTGGAGTGACTCTTTGTTACATGTTGAGGGATTGTTATATGATCTATCTATGTTATTATTGTTGAGAGAACTTGCACTAGTGAAAGTATGAACCCTAGGCCTTGTTTCCTACCATTGCAATACCGTTTACGCTCACTTTTATCATTAGTTACCTTGCTGTTTTTATTATTTCAGATTACAAATACCTATATCTACTATCTATTTTGCACTTGTATCACCATATCTTCGCCGAACTAGTGCACCTATACAATTTACAATTGTATTGGGTGTGTTGGGGACACAAGAGACTCTTTGTTATTTGGTTGCAGGGTTGCTTGAGAGAGACCATCTTCATCCTATGTCTCCTACGGATTGATAAACCTTAGGTCATCCACTTGAGGGAAATTTGCTACTGTCCTACAAACATGTGCACTTGCAGGCCCAACAACGTCTATAAGAAGAAGGTTGTTTAGTAGACATCAAGCTCTTTTCTGGCGCCGTTGCTGGGGAGGCTAGGTAAAGGGCACTCACTCACACCCCGCCAACTAAGCTCTTTTCTGGTGTCATTGCCGGGGAGGTGAGTGCTTGAAGGTATATCTTTAGATCTTGCAATCGAGTCTTTTTGTTTCTTGTTTTATCATTAGTTTAGTTTATAAAAGAAAACTACAAAAAGATGGAGTTAAGTTTGTCTCATACGCTTCGTCTTTTTAATATCTTTCTTGAGAATGATGGAAAGGAAAATTGTGCTCAATTGCTAGAAGAAGAATGCATTGAAATGCTTGGTACTAGATCATTGTATGATGAGCATGATTGCAATGTTGTTAGTATGAATTCCTTGAATATCCATGATGCTAATGATATGCAAAGCCACAAGCTTGGGGAAGCTATGTTTGATGAAGATGATATCTTTTGTCCCCCATGCTTTGATGAGAAAATTTATTTTGATGATAGCATGCCTCCTATTTATGATGATTATATTGATGAAAGTGGGTTTGGAAGAGTGTCAACTTTAGAAAGTAGTGATCCCACTATTTTGGAGGATGTTGAATCTTATTGTGATGAACATGAAAGTGGATTTGGAAGAGTGTCAACTTTATTTAGTGATGATTCCACTATTTCGGAAGAGGTTACAATTGATTATGAGAACAAAGTTGCTATCTATGATGATTATTGTGATGACTTGTATGCTATTAGGAATAATGATAACCATGAAACTTGTCATCATGATTTTATTTTTCAATTGGATTATGCCTCACATGATAATTATTTTGTTGAGTTTGCCCCCACTACTATTGATGAGAAGAATTTTGCTTATGTGGAGAGTAGTAAATTTTCTATGCTTGTAGATCATGAAAAGAATGCTTTAGGTGCTGCTTATATTGTTGAGTTCATTGATGATGCTACTGAAAATTATTATGAGGGAGGAACTTATGCTTGTAGGAGTTGCAATAATGTCAAGTTTCCTCTCTATGTGCTTCAATTTTTGAACTTATGCTTGTTTTACCTTCCTATGCTAGTTGATCATTGTTTCCATAAGTTGTTTGCTCACAAAATCCCTATGCATAGTAAGTGTGTTAGGCTTAAATGTGCTAGTCATATGCTTCATGATGCTCCCGTTATGTTTCAATTCTTATCTTTTATGTGAGCATCATTGTCATCATCATGCCTAGCTAGAAAGGCATTAAAGAAAAGTGCTTGTTGGGAGACAACCCAATATTTGTCCTTACTGTTTTCGTGTGTCCACGTGATTATACTACTGTAGTAATCATGTTTTATAGCTTTTGTTTCAATAAAGTGCCAAGTAAGACCTTTAGGATAGCTTATGGTGATAGTTGTGTTGATCCTGCTGAAAATCAGAACCTTTTGCACCCAGTAAATTAGTTTTGTTAATTCACAGATACGTGCTTATGATCGGATTCTTTTTTCTCTGGATTGTCCCACAAATTTCGCAGGTCGTCCTAATTTGGTACAATTTGTGGAGTTCCACAAGTATACGTTTGATACATATTACTACAGACTGTTCTGTTTTTGACAGATTTCGTTTTCTATGTGTTGTTTGCTTATTTCGATGAATCTATGAGTAGTATCAGAGGGTATGAGCCATAGATAAGTTGGAGTACAGTAGATATTACACCAATATGAATTTAGAATGAGTTCATTACAGTACCTAAGTGATGGTTTTATTTTCTTATACTAACGAAGCTTACAAGTTTTCTGTTGAGTTTTGTGTTGTGGAGTTTTCAAGTTTTGGGTAAGGATTCGATGGACTATGGAATAAGGAGTGGTAAGATCCTAAGCTTGGGGATGCCCAAGGCACTCCAAGGATATATTCAAGGACAACCAAGAGCCTAATCTTGGGGATGCCCCGGAAGGCATCCCCTCTTTCGTCTTCGTTCATCGGTAACTTTACTTGGAGCTATATTTTTATTCACCACATGATATGTGTTTTGCTTGGAGCGTCATTTTATTTTGTTAGTATTTACTTTCTGTTATTTAGAATTTTGTTTTGCATCTTTAGTTTCAATAAAAAAGTCAAGGATAGCCTCTGCCATGCTTATTTTGCTAGTATACATGTTGCTGTTTGAAAACAGAAAGTTTATCGCTGTTGAAAACATTCCCTAGAAAAGTCAGAGCATTATATAATGCTGAAACTTTTTTCATATTGAGCTCTGATAAATTTAATGCAGTGGGAATTTTATTTCATAATTTTTGGAGTTAGGGAAGTATTGATACTCTTGCTTTCTTTACAGACTGTACTGTTTTCACAGATTGCTGTTATGTTTGCATTGTTTGCATATGTTTGCTTGTTTAATGATTCTATTTGAGGATAGGAGTATTAAATATGCAGAGGCATTTAGTATGCAATGTTGATTAATAATTTTAGTGATTTGTTACAGTAGAAATTGATAAGGTTTTGCATTGGTTTATACTAACCTATCTCACGAGTTCTTGTTGAGTTTGTTGTGAATGAAGCTTTTGATAAAAAGAGAAACCATGATATGAGAGAAATTAAGGAGACACAAAAGTTCAAGCTTGGGGATGCCCAAGGCACGCCAAGATAATATTTCAAGAATTTTCAAGCATCTAAGCTTGGGGATGCCCCGGCACGCATCCCACCTTTCTTCTTCCACAACTATCGGTTAGTATCAGTTGAGCCTAAGTTTTTGCTTCTTCACATGAGTTGTGCTATCCTTGCATTGTCATTTTATTTTGTTTTGTTTGATGTTTGAATAAGATACCGAGATCTGAAATTCTTAAATGGGAGAGAGTCTTCATATAGCTACATAATTATTTAGCTACTCATTGATCTTCGCTTATATCTTTTTCGAGTAGTTTGTCATTTACTCGTGTGCTTCACTTATATCCTATGAGTAAATTGATGAATGAGTTGATTGTCATGAATCTGAAATTACATATGCCTCATTTGCTTATCCCATGGGGAGTAATGACTTCACGTCTAATAAGTAGAGGTTGTAAATTTATTGGAGGTTAGCAAGCATTGTATTGGTCATTTGAACAATTTCATGAAAGAATATTGAAGGAAGAGAGATTTCATATATAAATATAATATTATAGACATCTTTTATAGTTGGGAGCACTCATTAAGTATGACATGCTAAAGATTTGACATTGGACAAGGAAGACAACGTAATGCGTTATGTTTTCCGACATCTCAGTTAAAGTATATTGTCATGGATCATCCAAACATGTTGAGCTTGCCTTTCCCCCTCATGCTAGCCAAAATTCCTTGCACCAAGTAGAGATACTACTTGTGCTTCCAAATACCCTTAAACCCAGTTTTGCCATGAGAGTCCACCATACCTACCTATGGATTGAGTAAGATCCTTCAAGTAAGGTGTCATCGGTGCAAGCAATAAAAATTGCTCTCTAAATATGCATGACTTATTAGTGCGGAGAAAATTAGCTTTGTACGATCTTGTTATGGAAGCAATAAAAGCAACGGACTGCATAATAAATGTCCATATACAAGGGGCAATATAAAGTGATGTTCTTTCGCATTAAGATTTTGTGTATCCAACCCTAAAAGCGCATGACAACCTCTGCTTCCCTCAGCGAAGAGCCTATCTTTTACTTTATGTCTTTTACTTTATGCAAGAGTCAAGGTGATCTTCACCTTTCCCTTTTTAATTTTATCCTTTGGCAAGCACTTTGTGTTGGGGTGATCCTGATATATATATCCAATTGGATGTAAGTTAGCATGAACTATTATTTTTGACATCACCCAAAGGTGAATATGTTTGGAGGCAACATTATAAGCCCCAATCTTTCTCTGTGTCTGATTAAAACTTCATAACCATTAGTATTGCGTGAGTGTTAGCAATTGTAGAAGACTATATGATAGTTGAGTATGTGGAGTTTGTTATTCCTGAAAATAAGATGAATTGCAATTGTTTGAATGACTGAGAATGAAGTTTGATAGTTTTCAAGAAAGTTTATGGTCTATGCTTTGACATGTGAATTGCTTGTTACTTAATCGTGAGAAGTTTTATGAGATGAACTACTGTTATGACATATTATCATGCTAGAAAAGGTGATTGAAATTATCATTGATCAAACTTGTGCACCTTCTAGCATTCACACTTCATAAATTCTTTCTTTATCATTTACCCACTCGAGGACGAGTAGGAATTAAGCTTGCGGATGCTGATACGTCTCCAACGTATCTATAATTTATGAAGCATTCATGCTATATTACTATGTGTTTTGAATGATTATGGGCTTTATTATACACTTTTATATTACTTTTGGGACTAACCTATTAACTGGAGGCCCAGCCCATATTGTTGTTTTTTTGCCTATTTCAGTATTTTGAAGAAAAAGGAATATCAAACGGAGTCCAAACGGAATGAAGCCTTCGACAGCGTGATTTTTTGGAAGAATATGATCCTAGAGACTTGGAGTCCACGTAAGAAGATCCTCGAGGAGGCCACGAGATAGGAGGCCGTGCCCCCCTTACAGGGTGGTGGCCCCCTGTCTCGTGGGCCCCTCGAGCACCTCCCGACCGACTTCTTTCGCCTATATATACCTACGTACCCTAAAACCATCAGAAATCAAGATAGATCGGGAGTTCCGCCGCCACAAGCCTCTATAGCCACCAAAAACTTCTTGGGAGCCCGTTCCGGCACCCTGCCGGAGGGGGAATCCATCACCGGTGGCCATCTTCATCATCTCGGTGCTATCCATGATGAGGAGGGAGTAGTTCACCCTCGGGGCTGAGGGTATGTACCAGTAGCTATGTGTTTGATCTCTCTCTCTCTTGTGTTCTCTCTCGTGTAACCTCTATGTCACGATCTTGATGTATCCCGAGCTTTGCTATTGTAGTTGGATCTTATGATGTTTCTCCCCCTCTACTCTCTTGTGATGAATTGAGTTTCCCCTTTGAAGTTATCTTATCAGATTGAGTCTTTTATGAGAACACTTGATGTATGTCTTATCGTGCTTATCCGTGGTGACAATGGGATATCATGTGCCACTTGATGTATGTTTTGGTGATCAACTTGCGGGTTCCGCCTATGAACCTATGCATAGGGGTTGGCACACGTTCTTGACTCTCCGATAGAAACTTTGGGGCACTCTTTGAAGTACTTTGTGTTGGTTGGATGAATCTGAGATTGTGTGATGCATATCGTATAATCATGCCCACGGATACTTGAGGTGACAATGGAGTATCTAGGTGACATTAGGGTTTTGGTTGATTTGTGTCTTAAGGTGTTATTCTAGTATGAACTCTTTTATAGATCGATCCGAAAGAATAACTTTGAGGTGGTTTCGTACCCTACCATAATCTCTACATTTGTTCTCCGCTATTAGTGGCTTTGGAGTGACTCTTTGTTGCATGTTGAGGGATTGTTATATGATCTATCTATGTTATTATTGTTGAGAGAACTTGCACTAGTGAAAGTATGAACCCTAGGCCTTGTTTACTACCATTGCAATACCGTTTACGCTCACTTTTATCATTAGTTACCTTGTTGTTTTTATTATTTCAGATTACAAATACCTATATCTACTATCTATTTTGCACTTGTATCACCATCTCTTCGCCGAACTAGTGCACCTGTACAATTTACAATTGTATTGGGTGTGTTGGGGACACAAGAGACTCTTTGTTATTTGGTTGCAGGGTTGCTTGAGAGAGACCATCTTCATCCTACGCCTCCTACGGATTGATAAACCTTAGGTCATCCACTTGAGGGAAATTTTCTACTGTCCTACAAACCTGTGCACTTGCAGGCCCAACAACGTCTACAAGAAGAAGGCTGTGTAGTAGACATCAGTGACGGCGGATACGAATTCGCTATCTAGAAAAACAGCACGGTCACACGAGGGAAATGTTGACATTGAGCCCTAGGGCTCCATGGATGATTCCTCCATGATCTTGATAGAGATCAGAGTTGATGATGATGAGGACATATGTCCGATCTTGATGATTCAAAGAGGAAGCTAGTTCTCGGACCAGCCGAGGTGACCAGTCGAGTCGATGGTGAAGACGCTGACGTCGCAGTTAATCTGCAGACCAGTCATTGATCCATTGCCGGTCACACAACGGAACTCTCAATGAAAGCACCATTGTCGGTGTCAAAACTGACAGATCTCGGGGTAGGGATTCCCGTGTTGTGGATTCTTGGATCAATGGTAACAGGAGATGAGGGACACGGTGTTTATCCAGGTTCGGGCCCTCTCTAAGAGGTAAAACCCTACTCCTGCTTGATTATATTCGATGTGTATGATTACAGAGGTTATCTACCTCGAGATCATATGTTGTGGTCTATAACCGAAGGGTATGGCGAATAATGTCATAATAATCGATCGACTAGCATGGCCCTAGCTTATATAATGTACCAGAGGCCTAGGATAACAAGAGTCCTAGTCGAATACGTTGGTGGAGAGGATTCCTTGTCTTGATCACCAACCCTTGTGGTATCTTCCTCGTGTGCGGCATGGGCTGCCCGAAGTGGCCCATGAGTGAACCGCCATGGGGGTCCTCGGCCCGACCTAGCTGATCGGGAGACGACGTGGTGAGTACCCCCTAGTCCAGGACACCTTCATCGGGGGCTACACCCAGCGGGTGTGCTGACGCACCTCCGCGAGAGAAAAGATGGAGTCACTACAAAAAAAGACACATCCGTGACATTTTTGGCCGAACGAAAACTTTTTCTGTCATACATATGACACTTCTATGACGATAATTGTGAAAAAACCCGGTATCATCATAGATGTGGTGGGCTCCTACTTCTATGACAAAAAATCATGACGGAAAATGGGCTTTTTGTCCTGGGCGGGCCAGAGACGCAGTTGCATGACATTCTTTGGGCCGTCCATGACGGAAAAAACCGTGGTAGAAGCAAGGGGAGGAAAATTTCGGGGAGTTGCCGGTTACCGTGGGAGGTCGGGGGCGGAGCGATGCGCGTTTCTCTCGTACATATGCGCGTGTGTGCGAGGTGTTGGCTCTAACTAAAGCCGAGCGAGGCGTTGGGCTCTAACTGAACCCGAGCGATTGCACTGCAGGCTACGCATTACTGAACCCGAGCGATCGATCGATGGCTGTTAACTGAACCCGATGGAGCGATTCCTTCGCTACTGCTGCTAACTGAAGCCAATCGATTCGATGAACAGTGAGCATTGCGGGGGGGTTTGGATGAACAGTGAGCGGTGGCGTTGCGTCTGGATGAACAGGAACCCGTGGTGTGGAGGGCTGGATGAACAATAGATGGTGGAGGGGTGGCCGTGGAGGGGTGGTTGAACATGCCCCCGTGGTGTGGAGGGCTGGATGAACAGTAGACGGTGGAGGGGTGCCCATGGAGGGGTGGTTGAACAGTAGCCGGTGGACTAGCGCACGGTGGAGGCTGGATGAACAGGAGCCCGTGGAGGCTGGAGGAGGTCGACGGTGGAGATGAACAGTATCCCCTGGAGTCCCGTTTTGCGGTACGCCACACCC
>NC_041391.1:490766824-490811973 GCF_002162155.2 Triticum dicoccoides
ACACCCCTCCCGATGAACAGGACCCCCATTTCGACCGTAGCGCTCCAACACAAGTCCGTTTCGTCCGTTTTGCGGTACGCCACACCCCTCTTGATCAACAGGACCCCCGTTTCGACCGTAGGAGGTCCCTTTCCTCCGTTTTGCGGTACGCCAGGCCCCTCCCGATCAACAGGACCCCGTTTCGAACGTGGCCGGTCGAACACAAGGCCGTTTCCTCCGTTGTGCGGTACGCCGGGCCTCGTTTCCATCGCATGTTCCGTCCAAGCCCTCCCGATGAACACGACCACGCATTCTGTTCCGAACCAGCCGGTTGGCTCCCCATGAACACGACGACGATGTTGTTTCTCCATTCCGATCCAGCCATGTATGTATGCGCGATAGGCATTAGAGACCCTGCCCGTATGTACGTACGTGGCCGTATTTTCTTTCTTGCACCCTCGCCGTTGTACGTACGTGTACATGCTACGTGCGCGCCTCTACATCTACGACACGTGCGCGCCTCTACATCGACCATTATGTACGTACACGTTCGCGACCAGAATGGCAACACTACGTACGCTTCGACCAGGTGAGTCCCGACTGTCAGGCACTTCCTTGCGTGCGAAGATGTAGCTGGTGGGTCCCAGCAGTCAGGGGGGCGAATTGTTTTTTTTTGCCCGGACGCACTTCCTTCCGTGCGAAGATGTAGCTGGTGGGTCCCAGCAGTCAGGGGGGCGAATCATTTTTTTCGTGAAATACGGTGGCCCGTCCGGTGGGTCCCCGCTGTCAGGTGGAGGAATCATTATTTTGCACGTAATAAGGAGTTACTTCCTTGCGGCGGCCGTGGACCCAGCTGTCAGCCTCTCCACGTACAGTCCACGTCCGATGGAAGTTGTTCCTTGACCACGCCACGCCGAGAGCACCACGGCGGTGTACGACGGCGAGGCCTAGGAAGGGGACGACTCGGAGCCGGGGAAGACGTAGCAGTGGATGCCCACGCGAAGAGGAGTATGAGGATTCACTGGTTCGGCTGCGGTGTGAGGATGCTATCGCCGTAGAATAACAGGGGGTGTGGGTGAGTAGAGGGATGGCCTGGATAGTGGTGGGAGTAGTAGGGGGCGGTGAGGCCTCCGCGGCATCACAGCCGGCCACGGGAGGCATGAGCACGTGGCACAACCGGCGCTGGTTTGGGCGGCTGGAGCAAGAAGACCAGAGGTTGAAGAAGCACTACGGCCGTTGGATGAGCATCGTACAGTAATAGGAGCTAGAATCGTTCATATTGACTAAGTTGACAAAGCCCTCCGTCCCCGTCAACTTGGTAGGCCCACAAGTCAGCCTCCCACTATGCTGGGTTCCAGCTGGCAGGGGGAGTATTCATTTTTTTGTGCATAATAAGGAGGCACTTCCTTGCGTGCGAAGATAGCTGGTGGGTCCGACATGTCAGCTGGGGGCACGCTTTTTTCGGGAAATATAGAGGCCCTTCCGGTGGGTCCCAGATGTCAGGTGGAGGAATAATTATTTTGCGCGTAATAACGAGGCACTTCCTTGCTGCGGCCGTGGACCCAGCTGTCAGCCTCTCCACATACAGTCCACATCCTATGGAAGCCGTTCCTTGACCATGTTGACCACGCCGCGCCGAGAGCACTAGGGCGGTGGACGACGGTGAGGCCTAGGAAGGGAATGAGACAGAGGCAGGGAAGACTCGGCAGTTATTTCCCACATGGAGAGGAGCACGACTATACGAGGGTTTACTGGTTCGTCTGCCCTCGCCGGAGAATACTAGCAGGTGTGGCCGTGTGGGTGAGTAGAGGGATGGGTAGGCCAGCGATGGGAGTATGGTGGGGCGGTGAGGCCTGCGCGGCAGCATAGCCGGCCGCGGGGAGGAGGGAGCAGGCAGTCCCGCCGGCGCTTGTTTGAGCGGCTGGAGCAGGAAGAGCAGAGATTGAAGAAGCACGACGGCCGTTGGATGGACATCGTACGGTTAATGGAGCTAGAATCGTTCTTATTGACTAAGTTGACAAAGCCATCTGTCCCCGTCAACTTAGTAGGCCCACAAGTCAGCCTCCCACCATGGTGGGTCCCAGCTAGTAGGGGGAGTATTCATTTTTCTGTGCGTAATAAGGAGGCACTTCCGGTGGGTCCGAGCTGACAGCGGGGGGAACGTTTTTTTCGGGAAATACAGTGGTCCGTCCGGTGGGTCCCAGCAGTCAGGGGCAAATATTTTTTTCGCGAAATACGGTGGCCCGTCCGGTGGGTCACAGCAATCAGGGGGGAAACGTTTTTTCCGCGAAATACTGGTGGCCTGTCCGGTGGGTCCCTGTTGTCAGGTGGAGGAATAATTATTTTGTGCGTAATAAGGAGGCACTTCCTTGCGGCTGCCATGGACCCAGCTGTCAGCCTCTCCACATACAGTACTCTTCCGATGGAAGTCGGTCATTGACCACATTGACCACGCCGCGCTGAGAGCACCAGGGCGGTGGACGACGGCGAGGCCTAGGAAGGGGACAACGCGGAGCCGGGGAAGACACGGAAGTGGATGCCCACACAGAGAGGAGTACGAGGGTTCACTGGTTCGGCTGCGGTGTGAGGCTGCCGTCGCCGCAGAATAACAGGGGGAGTGGGTGAGTGGAGGGATGGCCTGGCCAGCACTGGGAGTAGTATGGGGATGGTGAGGCCTCTGCGGCAGCACAGTCGGCCACAGGAGGCAGGAGCATGCGGCATGATCAGTGCTGCTTTGGGCGGCTGGGGCAAGAAGACCAGAGGTTGAAGAAGCACTACGGCGATTGGACGGACATCGTTGACCATGCCACGTCGAGAGAACCAGGGCGGTGGACGACGGCGAGGCCTACGAAGGGAACGACAGGGAGCCGGCGAAGACACGACAGTGGCTGCCCACGCGGTGGAGAGTATGAGGGTTGACTGGTTCGGCTGCCGTCGCCGGAAAATAACAGGAGGTGTGGGTGAGTAGAGGGATAGACAGGCCAGGGATGCGAGTATGATGGGGCCGTGAGGCCTTCCCGACAGCACTGCCGGCCACGGGAGGCAGGAGCAGGCGGTTCCGACGGCGCTGGTTTGGGCGGCTGGGGCAGGAAGATCAAAGACTGAAGAAGCACGATTGCCGTTAGATTGACATCTAACGGTCTGACGCTGGTAGAGTCGATTGTTGACTAAGTTTCTTTTTTAAGAAACCTTGTGTACGCATGAACTTAGTAGGCCCACAAGTCAGCCTCCAAATCTATGGCAGACAACATAAAGCCCATTTGCTATTTTTTACAATTTGCAGCCCATTTGCTATTTTTTATAATTTGCAGCCCATTTGCTAATTCTTAAGTAATTTATTACAGCCCATTTTCTGCCCAGGACCACGGTCAAAAAGTTCAACCTTATTTTGCATATTTCTATGGAGTCCAAACTATTGTAATCCCGAAATGATAAACATTTTTTAAGAACTTATTGATTTGCCAAAAAAAATTGTTTTGTTTTTGTAAGCAAATAAGACGTGGGACAATTGAGTTGGTTTAAGGGAAAACCAGTGGTAAAAAAATCAGCACTGGGTGGGAAAAAACAACAAAAATAAGGATGTAAATATGAAAAGGGAATTTTATGTGTTTTCAATATAATGATACGTGTATATGAACTAGTAAAACTATAGGTAGAGATTAGAAAACGGATGTAGGACATGCGTTTCAAGAGGAAAATAAAACTGGGTTGTGTGTTTGATTCAGTAACAAAACTGCCTGCGAATGTTGTAAGACAAAATATAACTAACGCTGGCGGGCCAAAGGCTAGTAGATACCTGCTGGATCTTTGTGCCCCGTTGTCGTCATGGGTTGGGCCTGTTAAAAACAAAACCAACCTTGGTCAGTCTACAGCCCAGTTGAAACTTGCTCGACCTGAAAAAACAATATACGTGCTCAATAAACGAGAGAATTCTGCAAGCACAGACTGATAACTGGGACGCAGCACGGATATTGTTTTTTTATCGTGATAATAAGTGCATGCACTTGTTTCGAAAAAACTGCAGAACTGGGAATTCGAACGACGGGTGCTTATGCTACCCATCAAATAAAAATCAGGTGCCTGAGAATTCGTTTCGAAACAAATGATTCAGCTTTATATCCACGTCGACCCTCGGCATGATGGTTGGAAGCAAATGCAAGTTCATACCAAAAGATCGTTAACAACAATACCAACTTGCGGATGACAAGGTAGTACAGCTACCAATACCAAACTACTCATGGCCCTAGTGTTCGTTTGGTAGAAAATCTTGCAGAGGACCAGCTCCCGCTCCTTATCTTGCTCCAGGTCCCTGATGTGGTACTAGTGCATCACCCAGTTGGTCCTCTACTGGTCGAAGTTCTTGTTGGTGTGCAACACCAGAACCTTTTTTGCTGCCCGCTTGTCGGCCGTTGACCATCACAGGCAAGGTATTGCCGGCCTTGTGCCACATCGCGTGCGTGCCGCACTCCGACTGTATCTTGCGACGCGTCCACGTGCCCCTTTTTTACACCCTAGAATTGCGCTGGAAGAAATGCTTCCTTAGGCCACTCAGTGTGATACCTGCAGTATTGTGGAATACAGGTTTTAGTGTACCTAGATGGCATTTTCATAACATCTTTGGCATGTTGCAGTCACTTGTTTCACTTTTTATTAACTGTCAAATTGTAATTGTTTCACCAGGTCTGCGTATAAAAAGAAAAATAGAGCTATAAACAAAGGAATATGTTTGTGCAAGTAGACGGCCGATCGGTGTCTTACCTGGAAGTTTCTCAGGTTGGGTGTAGCATATGTCGTGCTCGCTGTCGATGGTTGGTATGAACAAATCGATGAGACACTGAAATCTCGCGCTGTCAACACTCACTTTGGACTCAAGGTGCTCGATCAGCTCCTGATCCGTGGGATCGAACTTGACGCCAGCCGGCAGCACCGGCCAATCCTTCTTCGACTTGCATCGGTAATTCCAGTTATATGGTACTCAATGTATGACCAATTGACTGTTTTAAGTGAATGATGAAAGATTTCAACAGAGTAAAAACTCGCGCTTCTTCAATAGTTGTACAAGAGTAATTGCCATGCCGTTTTGCAAGGGCACTTGTAAAAACTCTAAACTCTATTCTCCTCTTATTTAATGGATGAGGCAAATCTTTTGCCTCCGTTTCGAAAAACAAGATTTCGACAGATAAGTGGTACTCCAAATCTGAAGTTCGGAATACCCGAACACGCCCCGGGATTCTTGTGTCACCTCACGCGTAGCGTGTTGTCACGTCAATTCAATGTGTGGACATGATGAATAATTTGACCGACGTATACTAGTACTGCTACTGTACTACTTACTAGTCATATTTAGTGTCACAATTTATACATAGGTTTAACTAACAAGTACGCACTTGAAGCCTAACTGATATATATATGTATATATATGGCTTCTGCACAGCATCTCCATCATCATTATTAGTACATCCTACGCAGGTGAGTTAGGATGCACTTGATCCCAGGAAGGTATCTATCCTTCAAACCAGAGGAGTGCTTCAAACTAACAACAGTACATAATATCCAACAAAAGAGGGTCGTGCTACAGCAGCAGAATACATGGCTCAGTCTAGATATCAGCACGAATAAAGTTGTGCATATTTGCTGTTGGCATGAACCACATCGCCGCATGTCGGGTTTGCAAAAGCCATCCATCGCATGGAAGCTTGATGCCTTTCACACACTGAAGATTACCTGGCAACAAGTTGTGTTGACGAATCTCTGGATATGGTGATTCATAAAACCCATGGTATGATGTGTAAACATAGCTCCCCTCGCAAATGGAAGTTGCATAGCACAGTAATCATCGCCGGTGATATGATCAATGATTGGTTGGATGATCGGATAATTGAGCCCAAGGAACAAGGAGTGGTTGCCGAGGCTGTAAACCCGCCTCCAGTTGAATAGGCCTGGCCCAACGGAGCTGGGATCTTTCTCGAACACGAAGCAGCCATAGCCATCAATGTCACGAACGCCCCACGCATTGTACTGCATGTGGTTTGATGTAATGGTTTGGTCAATTTGGTATGTGCGAATGAGCATCAAATGACCGCCGTCAACTGAACGAGCGATAAACCAGCACCCATCGGCTGGTATGATTCCAGGTCCTGGAATCATGAAGGCCAGCGCATTTGCATCTGCTGCAACAATTAAAATTGGAGACCAAAAGGACAAAAATAAACAATCATGTTCAGAGTATGTGTTGAATTAAGATTATTATAACAGTGACACATATCATAGACAGAGAATTGCAACGTTGTGGTCATAATCATACCCCAAGTTAAGAAAATAAACCAATGGCTTTCATATTCTAGCAACATGTCATGGTTCAAACATCATGTAACAATGAGAGGAAAACAGCTATGACAGCTCCTACTCAAATTCTACCATAGCCCTTACTACTACTATTCTCATATCAACTCTAAGCAATAACATGCGTTGTTATAAAAATCTAGTAAACAAGATTAACATATAGCAATCATGATGTTATGCTCATAATATGTATTCTAACAATCATTAGATGCCAATTGTTCTCATATCAACTCTAACAATAACATGTGTGGTCATAAAAATCTAGGAAATGGGAGGAACATATAGCAATGATGTGGTTATAGACATGTTATGCATTCTAAATTTGTAACAAATGAACAGGCAGTCGTATTCATAAGGTAAAGATGAGATGAGATAGAACAATTACACGACGATAGATTCCACCAGTATAGGCAGCCAATCTATGCGTCGACCGCGTAAACGATGCCATCATGCACTATAGCATCAGACATAAATGTTGCCTCAACAGGATTGATGATGAGCCATAACCATGTATGGCGACCGAATTCCAGATAGACTAATCCCATGTTGAACAAGGCAATGAGCTTGTAATCCATGTAGTCTTCTGATGGTGTGGGCACTTCGCAGATTACAACTTTCTGCAAATAGAGGTCGAGCCAAAAGCTTGATGCGTCTCGTGCGTAGTACGCAGGAGTGTCCGGCAGGCCGCGAGGCTCGATGTCGGCGGTATCCAACGATGGAAGGGTGATCTCTCGCTGGGTGTAGATATCCACGAGATGCCACGGACTACCGGTGTGGTGGATGAGGGCGATCCAGTTGGCCTTCATGCCTGCCCAGTAGTGGCCGCGCATGAAGGACAGGTGGACGAGTAGTGGTAGCATGTCGAGGGGCACCACGGCAACCTCCGTAGGATCGTGAAGTCGGTGTCTGGGCCACCTGCGAGGATCCGCCATCAGCAAGCAGGGTGTCTTGAAAAGAGCCGGCCGGTTGCAGACGAGTAGACGGTACAAAGACACCGAGCATGCGACCAGATGGACGGTGCTGAGTAGGTCCATACGACTACAGATCTGCTCCAAGAGAACATCAGGGAGGGAATTCCAATCGCGGCTCTGCGTGTTAGTCGGTTCTGCCATTGGGGTTTTTGGTGCCTGCGAGCCAGCGGGGAAGTGGATTCGGGCGGGCGAGCGAAGAAGCTTCTCCTCGTGTGGCCGAGCAGTGAGCGGGGGGATATGGTACGCGCGACCTACCAAGGAATATGGCGCGGGCGGGCGAGCAGTGAGCGGGGGTAAATGGTGCGTGGCCGATGATGGGGAAGAGAGGAGGAAGAAGAGTGGAAGACGGGGAAGAAAGTGCATTAAATCTCAATTCTACTAGTACTACTACCAGGATATAGGCACCGTCCTTCGGAGTGTAAATAGTTACACCGATGACATGTGGGTCTACCACAAGAGGGCCCATATGTCAGTTAATGGAGGACACAGGTGCGTAGGCGTATTTGCGGAAGCGTACTCTATTGGCAAACATGATGGCAGTACTGGGTAAGGCTGATTTAGGAACACCAACACGCTGGTTCAGCTTATTAATTATGTGTCCCATCTGCTACAGCGTGTATTGTCACTTCACTGTGAAGACTAGTTGAATGGTTCTCTCTGACCGAGATGGGGAATGATGGATCGCGAGGATTACCTTTCTACAGTATCCCTATGCCTCTACGCTCACTTCACTCATTTTGCTCTGTACCTAGTCACTTGTTGAAATCTGTAGAAAGACAAATACTCCATATTTGGGAACAGAGGGAGGCTTTTACTCCGTACTGGAGTATTTGGAAACAGAGGGAGTATCACCATATGGAGGGAACAGAGGAAGTTTGAAATATGAACATGTCAATGGGAGGGAGTAAGCCCCATGCATGCATGCATGCAACATGCAACACTCACACGTACTCCACATGGACGCACGCAACACTCATGCACCCATGCGGCACACAGCACACGACGCAACACACACGCTCACGCTCAAGTGCTCAACCTACTCCCTACGTCCGTGAAAGACTGTACATTTAGAGATTTACACATTGACCAGGGTATAATTAATGCGCAAAAGTAGCAGACTTATGTGTGCATGCAACCATTGAGATAAGAAGATTAAATGAAGGTCGTTGCATGCTGTAATTAAGGATAGACATGTAGCCAATACTTACAGCACAAGTTGATGCATTAGTCAAACAATATTGATTTAGATTAAAGGCTAAATGCATTGGAAGTGTAGATGTACATCATGTACTACTACACTCTTTGTTTTATAGCTGATGTACACTCTTTGTTGGAAGGCCGAGGGAGGACACGTGCATGCACTCACATACACAGCCAGGGCAGTTCGGGCGCAAGGGTTGGACTCGTGTGGCGCCTGCGTAAAGTTTTGTTTAACTGATTTCTTTGCTCCGCCAACTGACAGGTGGGACCCAGAAACCAGGTGACAATTTAACCAGTCAACAAAGTGCCACGTCGACTATGTGGCCTGTCAGTAGGGTGTAATACGGTGCTCTACGATGAGCTGGTGATCGTATAATCAACGCAAAACTATATATAGTGACCGTAAAGAGCATATTGTTACATACGTTGACCGCTAGTGTATTTTTCTCGTTTCAAAAATTAAGCCATATTAATCGCAAAGGACGCGTTATGGACTACTACTAGTACTAGTACTGCTTTGATGTGTCCCATCAACTCGCCGAACGAGGAGAAGCTTGCTTACTACTCCTCTCCCTCGCCCATGCGCGCAGTGGTTCACAGGACGAGGAGAGGGTTTTGACTACAATGCCCTCTCCCTCTTCCTCTCCCTCACCCTCGCCCTCGCCCTCGTGGTGGACATGCAGTAGTTCAATCGGTGTCAGATTGCCATATGCATATTGTACTATAGTATCATCATTGTTGGACCTTCCGAAGAGGCGAAGAGGCAAGTGCAAGGTTCACACGAGTACGAACTGTTGAACCTCCCGAAGAGGCAAAGAGCCAAGCGCAAGGTTTTATAGGAGTTGTCGTCCTAGTAGGAGTGTACTACAACTATAGCGAATGATGCTACTGTATGATGCCGCCACATCACGTATATCCAAAGCTGTGCCACCTTTTTTTCTCAAAGAGCATGTTGGAGCCCGTGCAACAACCACACAAGTTGCACGTACACATAACACATTTACTAGTAATAAATTCTAAAGGACAAATGCCAGTATGCCACACAAGTTAATCTCCAATTCATGTGATAAATTTGTGCACCACTAGTCTACATATATTCACAGCGCTACCGTTCACAATTACCATACTCCACTTACACGTTATAGATGGGCTACATGCATGTCCTCCTCCAGGTTCCAGTCCCAGGTGTTCTTCATGGATGGCACGATCCATAGTGGTGGGCAACGGGAATCATTGTCGCAGCTTTCTAGTCCGGTTCCACACGATGGAGACTCATCCAAGCTGAAGCAGCATAAATCAGGGATAGCATGTCCCATCATGTCGTTCATCCGGCGGTGAGCAATGAAGACACAACCATGCTTCATGAACGGCAGGCCTTCCGTGTCGTGCACGGAAGGTGGCATCCGCTTCACAATGGGGTAGCTGTCCCCGATGAAAAGCGAGTACTCTCCAAGAGTGTTCCTCGACACCCACGTAGCATCACGGGGGTCGAACTCGGCGCCGTTCATCTGGTACACGCGGCATCCCAGATCTGGACACATGGTGACGTACATAGTCAAGGTCCATGCATAATAATGTTGTGCTCAAATATGGCGGTCAGTAATACTGTGCAGCAAATAGTACTACTCTGGTATAGAGGAAGTAAAATAACCGGCTTATTATATATAGCCACTCTTGGCTACATGGATGAGATAGTAAGACATGGAAAAACAAAAATGGTGGCAGCTAGTGGGTTCAAGTCTTCAAGGGCCCAGCTAGCTATACGCGTCCTCCAAGGTAAAAAGTACTCCTACTAGTAGTACTAAGTATACTACTAGTACAACAATGAAAGAGAAGGCCAGAGGGTTAAAAAATGGAATACCTGGGTAGATGGTGACGGTCCGATCGTGGTAGATTGTGTAACCATGTTGCACATCAGTGGTACCATGGGTAACGACTGCTAAGATAGTTGATCCCAATATGCCAAAGTCAGCTACAAGGTTCCAGGTTAGACCGAATCGCGGATGCAAATGCACATCCAGGATCGGCGATCTTATGTTGATCGGGGGATGACTGGTCCCTGCAAAATAATGGAGTACCGTTAGGGATGCAAATGATGGTTTGTGCATTCCATTTGTAATCTCCCGTACCATAGGATGGCAACCAGATGAAACAAGTCCCCTGGCTTGTCACTGCGAAGATGCGGCCTAGATGACGCACGGCGTCTTCGAACGTGTAGGGGTACAAATCTGCCGCCGCCAACATGCGCCAGCCTCTGCCGTTACTGCGTCTTGCATTGATGGCTATCCTTATGTCGAACACCGCGATGAGATAGTAATCGTCGTAGCCGCATCGCTTTGTCGGCGGGTCCGCAATTGCTATCTTCTTCAATCTCATGTAGGCATCATCATACATATTCAAGCCCAGCCAGTCCGGAAGGCCGATCCCAATGGTGGAGAAGGGGTCTACCAGAACGGCCGCATTGTTGTGGATGTTGTGCAAAATGATGGTGGTATCCGGCCGGAGGTATGCAAGCCAATCTTCGTTGGCACCGACCCAGACCTATATATAAGACAGTGGGCAGCGGAGAAATTACAGGATGGAAATGGAATAACTAAGTACTACATGATCAAACTCCATTACTGACCTACTCATCGGACAAAATCCGACTACCTCTCACCGTCGGCAACTCTAGCGGAGTCAACGTGCAACCATGGTCAGGGAGCGGTGGACTGTTCGAAGGATTGTCCCATAGAAGAACCTTCTCCTCGAGGACGCATGGAAGACCAACAAGCATGGCTGAGGGAGTCCTGGATTAGGGGGTGTCCGGATAGCCGAACTATCACCTTTGACCGGACTCGTGGACTATGAAGATACAAGATTGAAGACTTCGTCCCGTGTCCGGATGGGACTTTCCTTGGCGTGGAAGGTAAGCTTGGCGATGCGGATATGTAGATCTCCTACCATTGTAACCGACTCTGTGTAACCCTAACCCTCTTCGGTGCCTATATAAACCGGAGGGTTTTAGTCCGTAGGACGAACAACAATCATACCATAGGCTAGCTTCTAGGGTTTAGCCTCTCTGATCTCGTGGTAGATCTACTCTTGTACTACCCATATCATCAATATTAATCAAGCAGGAGTAGGGTTTTACCTCCATCGAGAGGGCCTGAACCTGGGTAAAAACATCGTGTCCCTTGTCTCCTGTTACCATACGTCTAGACGCACAGTTCGGGACCCCCTACCCGAGATCCGCCGGTTTTGACACCGACATTGGTGCTTTCATTGAGAGTTCCTCTGTGTCGTCATCTTCAGGGCCGATGGCTCCTCCTATCATCAACAACGATGCAGTCCAGGTTGAGACTTTTTTGCCCGAACAGATCTTCGTATTTGGCGGCTTTGCACTGCGGGCCAATTCGCTTGGCCGTTTGGAGCAGATTGAAAGCTACGCCCCTGGCCATCAGGTCAGATTTGGAAGTTTGAACTATACAGTTGACGTCCGCGGAGACTTGATCTTCGACGGGTTAGAGCCACAGCCAAGCGCGTCGCACTGTCACGATGGGCACGATCTAGCTCTGCCGCCGTACAGTGCCCTGGAGGCCGCACAAGTGTCCGCTCCGACCCTTAGCTCGGAGCCGACTGCGCCGATCGAGGACGGGTGGCTGGACACCGCCTCGGGGGCTGCTACCTCTACAGCGATGGAGCCGAATACTCTCCGGACTCCGGACCTTCCGCGCCCCTGCCAATCGAATCCGATTGGGCGCCGGTCATGGAGTTCACCACCGCGGACATCTTTCAGCACTCGCCCTTTGGCGACATCCTGAATTCACTAAAGTCCCTCTCTTTATCAGGAGAGCCCTAGCCGGACTACAGTCAGGAAGGTTGGGATGCGGACGACGAAGAAATTCAAAGCCCACCCACCACCCACTTCGTAGCCACTATCGATGATTTAACTGACATGCTCGACTCCGACTCCGAAGACATCGACGGTATGGACGACGATGCAGGAGACGACCAAGAACCAGCGCCTACAGGGCACTGGAAGGCCACCTCGTCATATGACATCTACATGGTGGACATCCCAAAAGATGGGAACGGCGATGGAACAATGGAGGATGACCCCTCTAAGAAACAGCCTAAGCGTCGGTGTCAGCGGCGCCGCTCTAAATCCCGCCACAGCAAAAATGGTGATTCCGGCACGGGAGACAATAACACCCCAGAAAGTGCCGAAGACAACCCCCTCCAGCAAGATTCAGCATAGGAGGATGGAGAAGCCAGCCCTCATGAGAGAGCGGCAAACAGAGAGGTAGAGGACGATAACTACATGCCTCCCTCCAAAGACGAGGCAAGCCTCGATGACGACGAATTTGTCGTGCCTGAGGATCCCGTCGAACAGGAGCATTTCAAACGCAGGCTTATGGCCACAGCAAGCAGCCTCAAGAAAAAGCAGCAACAGCTTAGAGCTGATCAAGATTTGCTAGCTGACAGATGGACTGAAGTCCTTGCGGCCGAAGAGTATGAACTCGAACGCCCCTCCAAGAGCTACCCAAAACGTAGGCTGCTACCCCGATTAGAGGAGGAAGCACTCAAACCTACATCACCAGCGCAAGATGCGGCAGACCGGCCACCTCGTGGCCGCGACAGAGAGGCCTCTCGGCCCTCCACTCAAACCGCACCCCGGTGCCGCTCAAAAAATACCAAGGCACGGGGAAGTGCGCCAGACCTGCTAGACATATTGGAAGACAAAGCAAGGCAAACAAGATCGATCTACGGATCACGTGGGTGCCTCACTACACGTGACGACAACCGTCATGCCGGATACAGCAAATCCGGCTGGGCCGAACACAGCAGACAAAGCCCATTCGAGCTACGTCGTGACATAGCCCAATGCAGAGGCGCTGCACACCCACTATGCTTCACGGATGAAGTGATGGATCATCAAATCCCTGAGGGTTTCAAACCCGTAAACATTGAATCATACGATGGCACAATAGATTCTGCGGTCTGGATCGAGGATTATCTCCTTCATATCCACATGGCCCGCGGTGATGATCTACACGCCATCAAATACCTCCCACTCAAGCTTAAAGGACCATCTCGGCATTGGCTTAACAGCTTGCTAGCAAAGTCAATTGGTTGTTGGGAAGACCTGGAAGCCGCATTCCTCGACAATTTCCAGGGCACCTATGTGCGACCACCATACGCGGATGACCTAAGCCACATAATTCAGCAGCCAGAGGAATCGGCCAGACAATTCTGGACATGGCTCCTAACCAAGAAAAATCAAATCGTCGACTGTCCGGATGCAGAGGCCCTTGCAGCCTTCAAACATAACATCCGCGACGAGTGGCTCACCCGGCACCTAGGATAGGAAAAGCCGAAATCCATGGCAGCCCTCACAACACTAATGACCAGCTTTTGCGCTAGAGAAGACAGTTGGCTAGCTCATAGTAACAACATGACCAAAAGCCCTGGTAATTCGGATACCAAGGACAACAATGGCAGGCCGCGTCGCAACAAGCACAAGCGCCGCATTAACGACGATAATGCTGAAGATACGGCAGTCAATGCCGGATTCAGAGGCTCTAAACCCGGTCAGCGGAAAAAGCCATTCAAAAGAAATACTCCGGGCCCGTCCAATTTGGACCGAATACTCGATCGCTCATTCCAGATACACGGCACCCCCGAAAAAACAGCCAACCACACCAACATGGATTGTTGGGTGTTCAAGCAGGCAGGCAAGTTGCATGCCGAAAACAATGACAAGGGGCAGCATAGCAACGAGGAGGAGGAACCCCGACCGCCGAACAATAAAGGACAGAAGGGCTTCCCCCTACAAGTGCGGACGGTGAACATGATATACGCAACCCACATACCCAAAAAGGAGTAGAAGTGTGCACTAAGGGACGTATATGCGATGGAGCCAGTCGCCCCAAAGTTCAACCCGTGGTCCTATTGCCCGATCACTTTTGATCGAAGGGACCACCCTACTAGCATCCGCCACGCCGGATTCGCCGCGTTGGTTCTAGACCCAATCGTTGACGGATTTCACCTCACTAGAGTCCTGATGGACGGCGGCAGCAGCCTGAACCTGCTTTATCAGGATACAGTGCGCAAAATGGGCATAGACTCCTCAAGGATTAAACCCACAAAGACGACCTTTAAAGGCGTCATACCAGGTGTAGAGGCCAATTGTACAGGCTCAGTTACGCTTGAAGTGGTCTTCAGATCTCCGGATAACTTCCGAAGCGAGGAGTTAATCTTAGACATAGTCCCGTTCCGCACCGGCTATCACGCATTGCTCGGAAGAACCGCATTTGCAAAGTTCAATGCGGTGCCGCACTATGCATATCTCAAGCTCAAGATGCCAGGCCCTCGAGGAGTCATTACGGTCAACGGAAACACCGAACGCTCTCTCCAAACAGAGGAGCACACGGCGGCTCTCGCGGCGGAAGTACAAAGCAACCTCTTAAGGCAATTCTCGAGTCCGGCTATTAAACGTCCGGACACCGCCAAGCGCGCCCAGAGTAACCTACAATAGGACCGCCTGGCACGTTCCGAGCACGCGTAGCAATGCGGCCCTAACCCCAGCCCTCGCAACATTGCAAAACCATTACTACGCGTACATAATTACGCTCTGGAAATACCATGGGTATAGGGGGAGGGGAACGACCACGGCAGGCCCAGAATGCGGCTCAACCGCACCAGGGGCTCTCGATTGTGTAATTCTTTTTCTTACTTTCAGGACTCCTTTATCAAGAAGCCCTGCCCGGCAAGTAGAATCGCCGAACACACGATGCAACAGCCAGGGAAGCAGAAAGCTACGTCGAATGTCCAGGTGGTCTCTATAACAAGCAGTATACTTGTTTTACATATCATCCCGCAGCTCGTTCCTGGAGGAGGACATGTCAAATAGTCCCGTCCCTTGCTTATCGCACTATTTGTATCGTTCTGCTTTTACCGCAGCTTTTTTAATGAACAATGCACAACTTTTGCCTATTATTGCATTCCTTTTTCTTATCTATATATGTTCACTTATGACATATTGCATCCGTACGCTTTGGTACGGCCAAATACACCAGGGACTTAAGTACCCCAAAATATGGTGTGATAAGTCTGAACACTTTCACAAGTGCGGCACCCCGAACTTATAGCATTATATGCATCGGCTCTGAATCATGTCTTGGGTCAATAGTTGGGTTTGCCCGGCTCCCATGTTTTGGTACCTTACGTTCCGTTATATCAGCTAAGGTAGCGCTGGGAGAACCACTGCGATTGTGCCCCTGTTGAGCTGGGTTGAGCACCTCATTGGAGAAAGCTAAAACTGACCGTCATGATAGGGCGAGAGCCAGTCGCTGTTCGAGAGGTTTTCGAGTCCCTAAAGACTTATGCCGCTTAGAGCGAGGAGTCTGCTTTGTCCGGCCCAAGCGTGGATAGCGCCCCGAATTCGGTCTTCCGAATACTAGGGGCTTCGCCGAAATTTAAAATTATAGAATTATATGGCTAAGTGAGAGTGTTCAAGCATTATAGTCTGGTTGCCTTGTTCGTTGCGTTGAGCGCCTCCCTCGAAGGACCCAAGAATGGGAAAAGGAGCGCTCAAGTTTATCCCGAACACCCCAGCACTCGCGGCACGGGGGCAGAAGCCGACGACTCGCCATCTCTCAAATTTAATAAACGGCCACACAAAAGGTAATATTTTAAATTCACAAGCGTTGCTTAGCGCATATGAACAAGTTTTCAAGCGTACAGGATAACAAATGCGAGTTTACTCAAAGATTACATCTTTGGAGCATTCACCCGTTATAAGGAGGGCACCCTTCAGGACGCCCGTATAATACATCTCGGGCATGCGATACTCCTTGCCCGGCGGTGGAGCGTCCGTCACAAGCTTCTCAGCGTCCATCTTGCCCTAGTGCACTTTAGCACGGGCAAGGGCCCTACGGGCACCATCGATACAGATGGAGCGCTTGACGACTTCAATCCATGGACAGGCATCCACCAACCGCCTCACCAGCCCGAAGTAGCTCCCAGGCATGGCTTCCTTAGGCCACAGCCGAACTATGAGGCCTTTCATGGCCTGTTCGGCCACCTTATGGAGCTCGACCAGCTGCTTCAGCTGGTCGCTCAAGGGCACCGGGTGTCCGACCTCAGAATACTGAGACCAGAACACCTTCTCTGTCGAGCTCCCCTCGTCGGCCCGGTAGAATGCGGCAGCGTCGGACACACTGCAGGGTAGATCTGCGAATGCTCCTAGAGAGCTCCGGATTCGGGGCTTTTTGGGCTTCGGCCTTAGCGGCTTTGGCGCTCTCAAGAGCCGAGGCGAGCTCGGACTCTCAAGTCTTTGAGTCACGCTCCAAACTCTCGTGTTTTTCCATGAGAGCCTGGAGCTCTTGCCGCACCTCCGCCACCCGCACCTCCTACTTCTCTCGCTCGGTGCTATCCACGGCCGCATTGCTTTCGGCCTTGGACACTGCTTCCTTCAGGGTCGCCACCACGTTTGTGGCCCCTGCAATTCTCACGTTTTCCTGCTATTTTTTGCAACGACATCTTTTATATACTTCCATAAGGTATTGCTTACCTTCCTTGTCCTCGAGCTGCTTTTTGACAAGGCTGAGCTCGTTCTCGGACCGCTCGAGGCTCTGCTTCAATGTATTAACCTCCGCAGTCAGTGCGGCAGAGGTCAGCAGCGCAGCCTGCATTCCCCATATTGACATGCTTATGTTAAACTCCTGCGTACATCTTTTTAGATGTTCAGTTCGGTTTTTCTTTCTGAACACCAAACTGAGCATCAGGGGCTACTGTCTATGCGGTAATATTTTTACATATCTTAAATACATACCTCAAAGCCTGTTAGAAGGCTGGTACAGGCTTCAGTCAGCCCGCTCTTGGCGGACTGAACTTTCTGGATCACCACACTCATAACAGTGCGGTGCTCCTCGTTGATGGAGGCGCCTTTAAGCGCCTCCAGCAAATTATCCGGTGCCTCCGGTTGGACGGAGGCCACCGGTGTCATAGTCTCGCCCTTCTTACGAAGGGTCGCCTGCCGGACTCCAGAACCACTAAAGGTTCTGGTACGGAGTCCGGCCCAGGGCCCGACTTAGAGCCCTTTGGGGTTTGATCCCCCTTATGCCCGGAATCCGGGAGGTTGCCTTGCGGTGCCTTCGGAACCTCCTCCTCCTCCTGGTTATGCCCCTTTTGAGACCCCACCTCGGCATCATCCGTAGCGCGAGGAGAGGAGGCGGCCGGAAGTGAAGTGCTATTCACGTCTGACGGAGCCAGGGAGCTACTCGTTGAAGTGTCAAGCCCGTCCTTGGGCGGGCTGGAGGGTTGTATTCGGCGTTAGGAGACTCTATACGACAAACGAAACGCCATGAGTTATTCTGGTATATGGATACTTGCGATGTCGCCGGGGGCTTATCCCTCGGTGGCCACTCCTCTTCGCCATTGTCGGCGTTGGTGGAGTAGTCCGGAGGAAGGGTCCTTCCCTTCTTGGACCCTCCGGCCTCCCCAGTTGGGGCGGCCTTCCTTTTCTTCTCTCCCCCCGCTGGGGGAGAGGCCTCTTTTTCCTCCTCCTTGTCTTCGTGGGAGGAGTCCGCCTCAGAGTCATCGGACGATGAGTCCGATAACACCTGGCGTTGGGAACTCTTTCGAGTTCCCGTGGCCTTCTTCTTGGCCTTCTTCTCTGGCACCACGTGAAGCGCCGGAACCAGCAGCCCCATCAATTGAGCGTCCGCTGGGTCTTCTAGCAGGGGAGCCGGGCAGTTAACCTGCCCGGACTTCTTCTGCCAGGCATGTCAAAGGTCAGGGAGTTTAGATCCCGCATGGAGTCAAACTATGAAAAACAATTGTCCTGTAAGGGTAAAATAGCTTACCTCGCTGGCTTGACGCTGCGAGCTGAATCCGCGATCTTCGGTAGCGGATGCGGGAGCCTCGACGCCCTTGAACAGCACATTCAAGGCATCTTCGTACGTAGTGTCAAAGAGCCTGCTCAAGGTTTGGTGTTGTGCCGGATCAAACTCCCACAAATTGAAGGCCCGTTGTTGGCACGGGAGGATCCGGCGGATGAGCATGATCTGGACTACGTTGACAAGCTTGAGCTTCTTGTTCACAAGGTTTTGGACGCAGGTTTGGAGTCCGGTCAGCTCTTCCGAATTACCCAATGTCATGCCCTTCTCTTTCCAGGAGGTGAGCCGTGTGGGGATGCCAGATTGGAATTCGGGGGCCGCAGCCCATTCAGGGTCACGCGGCTCGATGATGTAGAACCATCCCGATTGCCACCCTTTGATGGTTTCCACAAAGGAGCCCTCGAGCCATATAACGTTGGGCATCTTGCCCACCATGGCGCCTCCGCACTCCGCCTGCTGGCCGCCCACCACCTTCGGCTTGACATTGAAGGTCTTCAACCATAAGCCGAAGTGGGGCTTGATGCGGAGGAAGGCCTCGCACATGACGATAAACGCCGAGATGTTGAGGATGAAGTTCGAGGCCAGATCGTGGAAATCCAGGCCGTAGTAGAACATGAGCCCCCAAACAAATGGGTGGAGTGGGAAGCCCAGTCCGCGGAGGAAATGGGGGAGGAACACCACCTCTCATGGGGCCTGGGGGTGGGGACGAGCTGCCCCTCGTCTGGAAGCCGGTGCGCAATGTCGTTGTGCAGGTATCCAGCTTTCCTCAACTTTTTGATATGCCCCTCCGTGACGAAGGAGGCCATCCACTTGCCTCCCGCTCCTAACATGGCTAGAGAAGGTTGAGGTGGGATGTGTGGACTTGGGCGCTGGAGCTCGAGTGCGCGGAAATGGATGAGCAAAGGAGGAAGAAGGCGTGTGTGAAAAAGTGGATCCTTATCCCCTTATATGGACGGACGAAGCTATGCATCCCCACCAGCCTGGTAAAACTCGCTTATCTCCCAAGCGCAGTAATTGATGGCACGGTTGGGTTACCCACGCCCGTATTGATGAGAATCCCAGAATCAGGGGACATGATCTCTACTTCGACAAGACGTGCCAAGGAAACCGCCTCGCTAAACGCGCTGAGGTGGGACAATAAAAACGATTCGGATAAAGGCTTGGCTGTGATGTCACGCCACGGAATACGTCAGCAGATTGAACTTGTGTAAATATTATTCTCTCTATGGTGGTATGTGGAACTTATTTTGCAGATCCGGACACTATCCTTGTGTTCAAAATCTTCTATGAAGTATTCGGAGGAGGAACCCGCCTTGCAATGCCGAAGACAATCTACGCGCCGGACTCATCGCCATTGAAGCCTGGTTCAGGGGCTACTGAGGGAGTCCTGGATTAGGGGGTGTCCGGATAGCCGAACTATCACCTTTGGCCGGACTCCTGGACTATGAAGATACAAGATTGAAGACTTCGTCCCGTGTCCGGATGAGACTTTCCTTGGCATGGAAGGCAAGCTTGGAGATACGGATATGTAGATCTCCTACCATTGTAACCGACTCTGTGTAACCCTAACCCTCTTCAGGGCCTATATAAACCGGAGGGTTTTAGTCCGTAGGACGAACAACAATCATACCATAGGCTAGCTTCTAGGGTTTTGCCTCTCTGATCTCGTGGTAGATCTACTCTTGTACTACCCATATCATCAATATTAATGAAGCAGGAGTAGGGTTTTACCTCCATCGAGAGGGCCCGAACCTGGGTAAAAACATCGTGTCCCTTGTCTCCTGTTACCATCCGCCTAGACGCACAGTTCGGGACCCCCTACCCGAGATCCGCCGGTTTTGACACCGACAATGGCCTTTTCCCAAACTTGTTTAAGCAGTGTCTTGAAAAAGTTGGTGTAGGAAGCACCGAGTCTTGCGGCGGTGAGGACGTCAGAGCGGCGTGCAATTTCTCCAAGAGGATCGTCGTCCAAGGTCTCCCAGCCCCGACGAGGAGGAGAACCGCCTGGCGAATCCATGGGAGCAGCGATGAACTGCCTTCTCTTCAGGGGGAGGGGAACTGGTGAGGAGGAGATAAGAGCGTAGTAACCGCAGGGCCTCGTCCCTTCCAACTGTAGATCGTTCCTCAGCGAAGGGGTGAGGCTATTATTTACTACTAGTACTAGCATTATGGAATGTTATGGGATTGCATTAAACTGTAAATAATAGCACTAGTAAGAAATTTTTGGCACTAGGTAGTAGTTTTTGGCTTGGATCAAGAAATTTTGGGTATGTTTTTGCCAGTTTTTGTACACGCCAACTAGTGTCAAAAAACGTCTTACATTATGTGACGGAGGAGTACGTACTCGTACTGTAGCAGTACCAGTACTACTTTTCTCAACTACGAATATTAGTGCGATGTATTGTACTTCTAGTCTAGTCTAGTCTAGTATAGTGCACCAGTTTTGAACTCTTGAATCTCAGGGCCAAGGAGCTACAGTTGGAAGTGGAGGGTACTACTGTTCTCTAGAACCATCGTTGTACTACCAATGCAGGGGAAGTACACCTGCGTAGTGGCCTAGTGGGTACTCTCGGTGCTATATTCAGCCGCTCCTCTCACGTAGGAGTAGCTGGCCTACTCAGCCGCTCCTCTCACGCACACACTAGAAGCATGTTTATCAGCGACGGTTACTGCGGTCTGCGGGGGCAGAACATTTGAGTTATTTGATACAGCGAGACTAGGCTTTTCGCTTCCATTTGTGGAGGTGTAATGGATCTCGTCGAACTTTGTTAGTAGTTCCTTCTTTATGAATGAGATGAAGCAAAGCTTTTGCCTCCGTTTCAAAAAAACACGTCAAGAGGAATTTCTTTTATAGTAGAGCCGATAATGGAGTGAAGTCCATGCGTGCAACGCCACAACCTACAGAGTACTAGTAGTACAACACTTTACATAGAGTACAGAGCCATATTGCACAGTTCCCAATGCCCTGCCAGGCTTTTCCCCGAGCTTAATTGGGAGGCGCTAGTTTAAATATGCTACTACTAGCTGATGAGGAAGCTGCAAGTGAGGTGCGGCTAGGGCGAGCATGCGAGCCACGGGATGCTGGGAAGGAAAACCCGTTCACGTGGCTAGGCTATCAGTGCACCCAGATTGTGGGGCCGCACGTCCGTTTGACTTCAAAACTCAAACTACCCGTGTAAAATATTGGCTCGCAGCAAAGTGTAGTACTAGTACTATTTTTTTAAGGCCGCCGTGCGTTCGGCCGGGATCGAACCCACAAAACAAGGTATACACTCCCGCGACCACTAGTAGTACTCGTTGGAGTACAACGCAACCTAGAATTGCCTTTTGTCGCTAGTAGTACGTACATTGTTCCTTACAAGAAACCCCTAATAATGCAAGAAACCACTAAAATGCCAAGAAACTACTACCACTTGCATACGTGGCAGACTTAAGATAAGACTACCTTATCAACCATTGTACATGCTCTTACCAACCAAAATCCCCGAGTGACCTCCTACCTCCGGCCCGTCCACCTAGTCATCCTCGGCCATGGGATGCAGCTACCGCCGCTAGCAGAAGGCGAGGTCAAAACCGCCGGTGGTGTGGAGCCCATGTTGCGGCAGTCCGGATGCCAGCTCCGTCCGGCGCTCGCGGTCGCTAGCTAGCCAAGATAGCTCCATCCGGCTACTTGTCTGCAAGGTTTGCTAGCTAGATTGGCACGGCAGCGTGGCGGCTTGCTCGCGCGTGCCGTGCTCAGGCCAGCCATCTAGCTCGAGCGAAGGCCAGCGCGGCGGCTTGCTCGCTCGTGAGTCACGCTCGGGCCAGCCTGCCAACCCGTGCGGAGGCCAGCGCGGTGTCCGGCCCGTCCGGTGGAGCGGCGGCCAACTCGCTCATCACCGGCGCCACCGACGAACATGCATTAGTACTGTTTGAAGTAATGTTCAGGAAAAATAATGATTTGAGGGGGAATAACAGGATAGAAGGTCAGATGTGGGTCCCTCGTGTTAACGGTCAAACAAAATGTGTTGGTTTAAGCTGCCTCGTCAGCACGGACGTGTGGGCCAACCCAGTCATAAATGGGTTTAAACGAACCTAATCGGTAGGAGTACTAGGTAGTAGTACCTCTCTCAGTTTACATGGCGTGCGCGTACCCCTAGGTCATCAATTTGACCAACCTAATACAAGTCATATATTACAAAAAATATACCAACATAAACTATGGAGTTTCTACTTTCAAAAGGTATAATTTTTGTGCTATATAGTTTATATTAGGGTGATAAAATTGACAACCTAGGTATACGCGCAAGACTTGTAAACTGAAACAGAGCTAGTAGTAGTTTTTGGCGTGGATTAAGAAATTTTGGGTATGTTTTTGCTATTTTTTGTACAATAGATTCTTCCAAGGGCTGGTTGAAAGTGGTAGTTTTTGTTAAATACTCTACATATTGTAAGTAGGAGTGAAAGTTAAGCTTTGGAAGCCAATAAGCAAGGCTAGTTACATAGTGCATATGTGTACATGATTGAAAGTAAATATCAACCATGAGTGACTAATATCTTGATGGAAAACTCGAAGCTATGGAATACTAGAAAAAAATACATGGTTGGAAATAGTAGCAATGTTCATGTCCGTTGCAACGAAGCATAATTTGAATAATACTTATTCACAAACTTGGTACAAAACACCCTAATTTTGATATACATATGTATATTATGTTTCAATTATAATATATTCCTTGGGCTGTTTTGGTGAGGTCAGGGAGGGATGTGGTTGGTTTTAAGATACTAATTATGGGTTTTTCTGCAAATTGGTAGACAAGTGGGATGTTGGTGAGAAAAGGCAACAACTTACCTCACAATCGTTAGATGTAGATCTAATGGTCAGAAACGACGGATGGCAGACACACCAGCATCACCAACTTAGTCTTGTGTAGGAGTACTAGCAAGATCCGTGCATTAACAGAACATCAAGATGCATTTTTTTATAAAAACACTTGTTGTGATTGACCCTTGCGGGAGTAATCCCATGTGTAAAAACTAATGATATCTCGAGAAATATGAGATAAGGTGAAGAGGAGTTGGGTGTGGTGGTGGTTGGTGGTCGGACTGAGCGGAGGCATGGGGATTGACGATGCCGGCAGCGGCCACTAGGCCAGTTTGTTCCAGAGGCTTCCTTTCTTAATTGCTCAACAATGAGGTTTGTTGGAGATAAGGATGAACGAGGGAAGGCCTTGTCTGCAAATGTGGAGAGGGGTGCGGGTATCTTTTAGTTTAATTTCCATCCGTCAGATATAGATCAGATGGTCTATATTGCAAGATGGCACACGTACCATCATCACCAACTCGGTTTTTTATAAAGGAAGAAATATAAGTATGGAGATACAAATGTATTATCGATACTTGCTTCCGTAAACTAGCATCTACATTCTATTCAAAGCCTCGGCATGTGGGGCCTTAGCACAATGACTTCTCGACTGTGTAAAACAAAGATTTTCCCGTCGCCGACAAGGAGGGGGTGACAGCGGCGCACTTTTTGGCTTGCTCTAGTCCTAGTAGTCATACTAGGTGGTCTAAGCACGTGTAGATTTATTCTTTTTCACGTCTCGTGTTCGCCGTACTGCCACGATTGTTGATGAGTAGACGGTAAGTTATTCACGAGGAAACCCTTGTTGAGCGTGTTTGCGAGAGAGAGAGAGAGAGAGAGAGAGAGAGAGAGAGTGCGTGTGCGATATGCTAGAGACTGAGGCAATGATAACAGATTCTTTGTGTCTATGTGTGTGGAGGATAGAGAGAGACATGTACATGGGGCTTTGTGTTGTGTAACGTGGAGACACATATACATAATTAGAGAGTGAGTGCGTGAGATACACATGCGGACATGGGGAGAGATGAGGATCCAGATAAATGGGTGTTTGTGCGTGTCTGTGTGTGTTTGTGCACGCGTTTGTGTGTGATAGTGAGAGAGTGTATGTGGATTAGAGAGACCACTGATGATGTAAACCTAGTATAAGGGAAGGGGGAATGGTGTGACATGTGTAGTAGCAAGATAGCACGGGTGCGGGAGGGGGGAGCAGACTATTTGGAAGAGACATCGAGTGTGTGTGTGTGGGAGAGGGGTGTGAGAGAAAGAGAAAGAGAGAGCTAGCGACGAGAGAGAGAGAGAGAGAGAGAGAGAGAGAGAGAGAGACAGAGAGACAGAGAGGAAGAGAGGAGGCGAGAGGGGTCGTTTGTGTCCATAAATGGCGTATAGATAGGGAGACAATGTTGATGTTGTCCGAAATTGGCCTATGAACGGAGACACAGGGGAAGCGAGTCATCGTGTGTGTGATAGGGACTTCATGAGAGATCTAGAATAGATGGTGTAGAGAACAATGTGCGAAATCGAGAATGATTATACATTAGGGAGCTATGCAAAGAGTCACGACATATATGTATACAGGGAAGGAGCTGGGGCGGGTCCGCATGTGGGAGAGATAGAAAGAGGAGAGTGGTGCACAAGGAGACAAAGTGTGCTTGTTTGCAGTGGGGGTGGTGTGTGAGGTGAGTGCGCGAGAACCACATAACTAGGGAGATAGACGTTTGGGGGCGACGTTTTGTGTGTATGGGAAATATACACTCTACATAGTGCGTGTGCTTGGGTAAGAGAGATAGCGGGAGACCTAGAGAGTGAGGGAAGAGATGTGTGCATGCCCGGGAGACAAAGTGATAGAGACCTATGTTGGGGTCCGGAATTTACAAGAGAGAGGGGTGTTAATGTGCTCGTGTGTTGGTGTATGGGGGAGAGAACGACTTCTCTATGTGTGTGTGTGTGTGTGGTGGTGGGGGGTGACTTCAGATAAAGAGTGAGGTGTCTATATTTGAGGGACTTTAGCGCAATTGAGATATTGTGCACTCATGGTTGATCAATTTGTTTCACAGTTTGTACTATGAGATAACGATACTTTTGAACATGCGTGATATACCTTGATGTACCAGAATTACAAACCTAAGATTGGAATTTTGGAATTCGACTCCATCATTAGCTTTTGTAATCCATTTAAATGGAGGTACATTTTTTAAGCCGGAATTTTGTGAGTTCAAATTCATATATCAAACCTAGAGATATACACATACGGGCATGTTCAAACTTTATAATCATTCACTTTATTCATACACATACACATTTTTGCTTTTGTCATCATATTTAGGATAAACACATTTGGAATTTCATTTGAATTGGACCGTATGATGGTATTTGTTTGTAGTAGCTCAAGGATCCATATTTTAATTGAATGGACAATCTAAGTTTCGAGTTGGAGACATTGATTTTCAAAACTTGAACATTTTTTTGCGTGCAAAACAAACAAATTGTCGGCCATGATATCATAGTTGGCCGCACGAGAGCAGAATACTTATAATTTTAGGCGCCAAAAGCTTTCAAACTTCCCGCTCACATTGAAATATCACACGCCCGAAAGTTTAGCCCTGCGATATTCCTGTTTTACCCCTGCCACATGGACGGAAAAGGGCTGCTTTGGTAACTCCATTGTTTTCCCCTCTTTGCCCCCAACATTCTTCCCCAGAGCCCCTCCCCTTCCCCTCCCCGACCCCCCCCCAACCACGGGAAGCCGCCGAATCTAGTCCTCCGCCGCAGCGGTGGACCTCACACCCCGCCAGATCTACCTTCCGCACCTTGGAACCCCCAACTGCCAACTCACCACTTCACCGGAGCCACTTCAGTGACTGGCTTGTCCACCGCTCCAGATCTCCTTGACCGCCATCATGGTCCACTGCACCGGATCTGCTTAACCGGCGCCCTCATACACCACAGCGTAGGCCCTTCACTGACTCCCTCGTCCGCCCCTTCGCTGGCCCTTCATACATGCCCTCATCCTCGGCAATAGATCCGCCTCACCGAAAGCACTGTACAACGCGCCCGCCGAAGCCTTCGTCCACTGCACCGGACCCACTCCACGGACGCCATATTCAACTCCATCGGCCCTGCTTTACCGACGCCGCAGCCTCATCAGGTTCTTTCGATTTTTACTCCTTCGGTTTTTCTCTTTATCGTGCAACTGTTCACTTACCACAGATGAGCTTTCTTGTATGTCGACAGGCGCCGCAACCATAGCACCGGAGCCGCTTCAGCGATGGCGACAGCGGGCCCAAACTCAACCGCAACACGAGCACCATCGACGATCCTTAGCTATCAAGTATGACAATGATACCCATACGCCGCCGAGAATCAGGTACTATCATCCAACGGCCGGCGCCTACGTTCACTTTCCTAGCATAAGCACCGCATCTTTGAATTTCTTCAGGGCATCATTCAGTTTTTCATGAGACGCGTTATTCTACTTGCACCTGTAGGGCCATACTTCTGGCAGTGAACATGTTACATGTGCTAAATTACATACCAGTGCACATATAGTTAATATGCTTTAGTTTTGTTCTGATGCCACCAGTTGGTTCCATCAGATTGTTTAATGTTCTCTATGCTTAATTACACATCAGCAAACTAGCATGTGGTTCCGCTACTTTTTGTTTGTTTTACCCTACATTTTATGATGCTAGCTATTACATCACTGCTCCGAGCCTCTGTTCATTACTTGTTTGTGTGTTCTTGATCTTCCCAAGTTGCATGACTAATTTTATGCTTCTATTAATTATGGAGCTGCCAACCCCATCAAGCAAAATATTTGTTCTTTTGGGGCCGGCACCTCGAACAAGCATAAAAATAGAGGGAAGCAGATATATTGTCGTGTATGCACACACCCTTCTTTCATTAGTTTAGATGAACCATTGATGATCAATTCAGACCAGTGCATGCGATTAAAATTAATTTTACCTAAATAGATGGTGCAGAATAAACTACAACAACAAGATTTGCAACCATGGGATGCTGACGATATTTTCAAAGAACATTGCAACATCAGCTAGGCTTCACAGCAACATATGGTAAGCCAATGTGTTTTAGTACATGTGAAATGTAATGCGAGTGGGCTGCTTTCTTGGCTTGTGCCCTCAATGTGTAATCCTACCGAATTACAAATAGTTCAGTTGTCTGCTTTGCTGTATTGCTTGATTCGAATGCTTGTTTGTTGTTACGCTATACCTGAGTTGGCCAATATGTTAGAAGTGCATGTTGTACTATCGTAAAGAAATGCATGCCTATTTCATTTGAGTCCTTAACTTTTCCTCTCAACTTCATCACAAGACTGTCTTCGTAGTTTATATGAGGCCACACTGTTAAGTGCTTTCTCAGATTATTTCAACTGCTTAGATGCCTTGGCAACTTAAATATAGTGGTTGTACACTCCCTTTCAACTAGGGATGTCAACTGGGTCCTGTTTAATCCCGATTAAAGTCCACTAGTGGTATGATAGTTCAGAAGAGTTTTTATTTTTTAAGGAAAATGAACTAGGGAGGTAGCAAAAACTAACTAGATGGGACTAGCGGATGTCGTTTATTTGCCACTTACATCCCTAGTTTCATCTTACCATTTTAATTTCTTTTCAGCTGATGCTGCTTCGAACCATTCAAATATAGTTTGCCATGCTCGGCAATAATTCGTCCGTCGTTTACCATGTAAGCTTACTGCCTAGATCATACGATAACTATCTCTTACTTATGTCCAGCGGAAACCTTTCAGGATGCCGTTCACACTAGGACACAATGTACAACCCCAGAATCTATTTGTGGAAGCAGTGCGCCATCCATGTTACCAGATGGTAGCAGTTCAGAGGCAACAACGCCGGAGAGCAGTCTGAGCATAGATATTATAGTGCTTGAGGCTCTACTAGAGGCAGAAAGAGATGGTGTGGCTGCCATGAATGAGGTAATCTTTATCTTGAGGCTGGAAATTACGGAATTAGCGGCACGCATTATGCAAGCAACCCAAGAATTGGAGGAAGTAAGAATGTTGCATTTGAAGATGGAGGACGTCCAGCTGTTTCTGCTATCTGAAGCCCAAGGTAATCCCGGTTCTTCTTTAGATACCAGTTGAAATTGTAATTAGATTATTGTACTTGCATGTTGTGTCATGTCTCTGAATGAATTATGTTGCAAGACCCCCTATGTTGTCCGGAATTCCATGTTGTCCATGTGTTGTAATGATCCGAATTTTTTAGGCGAGGTAATCCTCAGTACTTGTATGATTGACATAAGGTGAACTATTTTTCGTGTGAGCATATGTATTGGATGAAATAATTGTTTGAATCAGAGTGTATCCAACCTACTGAATTCGAAGATCACGGCATTTCTAAATCATAATCATATATAAAGGTGGAATAAATCTTTGTTGTGGTGTTGAAGAAATAAATAACAAAACGTATAATTATCTCTGGATATTTGTAATCGAATACAAATTGGATTTGAATTTAGTTTGCCAGGTCCCAGGGCAAACGTGAATGCTAATTCTTCCAAGTTTTGAACGAAGCGGCTAAACACCCACTATAACTTGTGGGCTGTCCGACGCAAGTGTTTGCGAGATGGAAATTACTGTCTACCCCTGATACTGAGTACATCCTTATCGACCGGATTTACACTGCTGTCGATAGGGGTAGACTAGTAACTTCAATCAGACGTGACACGACGGCCTCTGAGCCCATTCAGACACGGTGGGCGCCAAACGTGGGCGGAAAAACACATTTGACTCAAGCTCGTCCGAAAGACATGTGTCTCTTCCTCCATTTCCCCATTCATACACGGTGGGCGGCAAAACAAACTCTCCTCGCCCGAAATCGATGTAGGCTAATATTTTAAATAGGGGCAGATGTGTAACTTCCATCAGACGTGACACAACCGCCCTAGCTGTCAGTCCCGTTCATACACCGTGGGCGCCAACCGTGGGCGGCAAAACACCCTCTCCTCGCCTAAAATAGTTACCGGCAAATATTTGGGAGATGCGAGATTACCGTCCTATCCCCAACCGACGCAATGTCCGAAATTTTAAACGGGGGATAAGTTCGTAACTTCCCCCCATTTCAGAGAAGCGCGTCCCAAAGTTTGAGATCCCCCTCCCCTCCATTTCCTCATTCATACACCGTCGGCGGCACGACAACCTCCGCACTGCGGCCAGCCTCCTCCGTCCGCCACCCCATCCTCCACCTTGCCGGAGCCGCTACCCCTACCCCATCGTCCACTGTAAGAGATGGACATCTCTCATCCACGACGCTGGACCAGGATCCTTTCATCGCCTCCTCTCGCTTCATCGGCGCCGTCGTCCACCTTGCCGTTGCTGCTCCTACGACCGCCTCGTCCACGGCAACAGGATATATCCCCCGACCTAGCCGTCTGCCGTCTAAAGTCTTCTTCCCCGCCGCCGACAGCCATCGCACCTACAGCACCCTCAATGTATCAGCATAGGCCTACACGGTGTCGCAAGAGAGGTGGTACTCTTCCATATGTGCTTAAGTTATTGATCTCACCCGGAAAATAGATTGTAATTTGTTTACTCTACTTTTCTTGTCTGTACCAAATCGTAGTGGCTAGTTGAAAGCAAACATTGGTTGCGAAGTAGCTTTGTCCGGTTGCACCTTCAGATCCGCCATGGCACGGGCACTATACTCGTAAAGCTTATGGTTTCCCCCCTTTATATTCACTACCATCATCGTAGGTGCTTCGTGTCGTGCTAGCACTGCTCCTCAAGACCTCAACCCAAAGCTTACGTGTTGAAATACAAATCTGATATGATGCTCATATCACTAAAACAGAGAATGTTTAATTGGTCACCTAATGTTCCTATATTCGTTTCGAAAAGCATGTGCGCCACCCACTGGTCCAGTTAGTTTCACTTTCCTGATTTTTCTCTTAATGCTTAGGGTTTCCCCCTTTTATCTACTCTACTATGATCTGCGTAGGTGCTTTCTGTCGTACTGGCATTACTCCACCCTTCAAGCTAAACAACACAACACTCAGAATTAGAAAGCTTAGTTGTTCAAATATGATTGTGATATGATACTGATATTAGTTAACCAACACATTTAATTGGTTAGCTAAATGTCCCACTTGAGTTTCCAAATGCATGTCGCGACATATAGAGAGACAGCATAATTGAATTTCTTTGTCACTTGTTGACCGTACTTTCTTGTCCATACCAAATCTTAGTTGTTATTTCAAAGCAAACATCGGTTGCTAACTACCCTTTGCGCGGTTTGCAGCTTCAGATCTGCCATCCCACTGCCACGGTCAACACTGTACTCATCATGCTCATGTTTTCCCCATTTTATGATGACCACAATAAGCCTACGTGGTTTGTGTCATAATAGCACTGCTCCACCCATCGAGCTAAACAAGCTTAGTTGTACAAATTCATATCTGATATTATTGCTGATATTAGTAAAACTGAGAGATGTTTAATTGGTGAGCTAAATGTTCCTACTTTAGTTTCGAAATGCATGTGAGCCACATATGGAGAGACCGGAAAGAATAGTATTTCTCTATGCGCTCTGGTTCATCATGGGTGGCCAACCGACATTGTATTGAAAGACTTGTAATATCTTCAATCTGCTTGCTCTTCTGCTCTTCTTTAAGATGATACTCTTCTCTTGCGATCGACTGGTCAGGTCGAGTTGTTCTCCCTTATTATATTTTGAATCTGTCAGGTCAGGTCGACTTGTTCTTCTTTACTATATGTTGAAGCTATCATCTGCGAAGTGTCATCACTTCTGGAGCTCTCATATTTTGAGTAGTAGGCCACATTATATTAATGCACACAACAAATTACAGCATGCATGGCATCTTTTAAAATAATTATAGAGATAGCACAAAGGGGTTTACATGGAGGCAGTATTGGATTAGAATCACTTCTGCATTACAAAGAAAATCTCACTTGTTTTTATGTTTTCATGCATGTCAGATATTGAACATTATCAAAATGAATATGAGAATGGGCGCACGAGAGGAATATTGTGGAACGATCCACTGGCTAACAAACTTGGCATGGTGGAGGATGGCCTATCTTATTCACCCATCAAGGTGCTTGCTCTAGCTTTGCAAAGTTGTATTGGTCGCACATATTTTGCATCTGACCTCTTGCATTACTTCTACTTTGTTACACCATCTGCTTAGTTTAAGCATAATATATGATTATATGTCATACCTATCCATTTTCTGTACCTATTCCATGTGGCGTCACACTATCTTTTTCCAGTCAAATGTTGTTCTTTCGTAATAGATGTCCAAAAGGAAGAGGGTGAGTGCAGATCCTCAAGGAGTACAAACTATGTATTTGGAAAAGGTAGTGATACCTGTTAAATCAGATAGATCAGCAGCCACAGAAAACACAGGCCCAACTGTACCACACTTTACCCCTACTCCAGTGGCCAAACCCCTATTAGAACTGTTGGGAGCCCAGCGTCAGGTACTGTCTATGATATCAATTCAAAATTTGAACTCCTAAATTTCTGCTTGTGCCTTACCTTCTCTCTTGTATGAAAACTAATTTCAGGTGAATCTCCTTTCTCAAAGGATCATACAATCTCAAAACAATAATGGGCTCTACATTGCTCTCGTCAGTACCTCTCTGCCTTTTGCCTTGTAATGCTGTACTTAATTAATTGCTATTTGATTATGTATCATCAGTCTGCACCTGAGCTTCATTATCCTCTGTTTCTTCCAATATTATTTGATCTATATTTACTCTTTGCAAAATGTAGAATAATGGCAATGCTTATAAAGAATTTTCTTTGGGGAATTTATTGAATTATCCTTCCATCAACATGGAGAAGGGCTTTGTCCAGCCCGTGTTAACATGTAACGTAAGTTCATCCTTCTCAAGCCTTCAAACTTTGTTCTAGTATAGATTTGGATAGGCATCATTTCCTCCACTGCTGTTTGCTTTGCTGTTTACATCTGATTGGATGTTTGCAACAACTACCGGTTTCAAATTGTAGTTGTAAAAACATGTTCCTTATGCATAATAGATCCATTTATTTGCTTATATAATTGTGAAACCTATTACGTGTCTCCTTGTTTCTCTTTCAGAGTCGTATCTCTTACGCCAGGCAGAACTTTAGGGAAGATAGTGAGCCAAACCATCTTGTGGACAGCGAGATGACCCCAAGGTCTTGTCTTGATGAATATAGTGAGTTGAAGCTACTCACCAGCAGGTGTGAGACAACCTCTGTGCAGTCGCTGCCTCAATCAGTTTGACTTCTTCAGTCTCAACTTAAAGCGGAAAGCCTTGCTTTAGCTCAGCTCCGACTTGAAGTCAAAGATGCAATGAAGATGTCAGAGGACTGCTATGTGCACCATCAAGCCTTAAATCTAGTGTTGATGCATCTATCGTTGACACAACTGAGGTCTACTCAGCTTCTTCAGCTGTTTGGGGGGCCCTTCATGGCCAGGCCTAGTGCCTTCTGAAGTGCTCTCGGTTTTGTATATTCTTTTGTCGGCGTGTTTATTTGCACTGGTGGTGAACTTTGATGCCCAGTGTATGTAATATGTGATAGCCGTGATAGCCTAGCGTAAGTTGCTTGCTTATTTATTTCCTTGTTGTCTTGTTTATTTGTTTGCTTGTAGTCATTGCAGTTCTTTTTCCGCGGTTTGCTAGTGGCTGCAATAACCTATTTTTTAAAACTAGGCTACAATAACCATGGGCTAATATTTACTATAGTGACACTGGGCCTCCTATGGGCCGTAGAAATAGTGGGCCTTCTACGGGCCGTAGAAACAATGGGCCTTCTAAGGGCCGTAGAAACAATGGGCTTTCTACGGGCCATATCATCAATGGGCCTTATATGGGCAGTATGATAACATGGGCCAATAATAGGCCGCATTATGGTCGTAAATGGGCTAGAGTTGGAATTGTCCGTTCATGGGCCGACCATAACGGGCCATCAATAGGCCGTATTTCATGACGCTATGAAAACGGCCCAACGTATTAACGGACCACAAACGGGCCGACTGTAACCACGGGTTGAATTTGGCCCACAAGTAGAAAATGACAGTAACGGGCCGTAAGTAAACGAATGCTGGAAATAAGCCCAAGAATAAATGGGCTCCGAGAAGGCCGAAAGATAACATGGGCTGGAAACGGCCCAACAGAATAACGGGCCGTTAATGGGTATAAAGTGATACACTGTTCATTACGGGCCAGTTTCACCACGGGCCGTTAATGGGTGTAAAGCGATACACTGTTCATTACGGGCCAGTTTCACCACGGGCCGTTAATAGGCCAAGAGTTACATAGAGCCTCATATGGGCCGAAAGACGTCATGGGCCATACATGGGCCAGAAGTGAAAATGGGCTGGAATCATATTGGGTGGCCCAGATGACGCTACTGGGCCTAATTTGGATAGGGCGTAACGGGCCTTGGGTTAGCGGGCTGTAAATGGGCTATATGCGAACATGCCATTAACAGGCTTTCCATGGGCCGACCCGCCACATTTTGACCAAGTCAAACGGGCCGGCCTTTTCACAGGAATGGGCCTCTGTTGGGCCGTGCCATGTGTCGACGTATCATAGGCGCCTTCCGTCCAATGAGTGGATGACATCTGTCCCAACGATGAGCAGACACGTGTTTCCTCCAGCCAACGATGATTTTACATGTGGAAAATCCCCATTGGTCGGGGCTGTTAACGGGTTATCAGATCCAAAACCCGACCCGATAGCTTAACCGCGTTCTGTTACGGTGGATGCCACGTGTCGGTCACCCTTGACGAAAGCACTTCTGTGACGCGCGATTTATCGTCATGGAAGTGGACACTTCCGTGATGATAATTTTGGTAATGTCATGGAACACTTCTACGACAGCACAAGTATGACTATCTTGATTCTGTCATAAATTTTTCATGGATGTACATGCATGACAAAAAACGCTACCTACTGTGACAAACACGTATCATCACGGAAGTGTATTTTTTTTGTAGTGAGTGCTTACTCCGGCTCTGGTTCATGTCAGCGGTCCGCTTGACCAGCTCCTGATTCTGGGAGTTGTAGGTGGCCACACGGAGGTTGTGGTAGTCCTACAATGAAGACAGGAGAAGATAAAAAGTCTCAACACTCGGAGCATACCTTGAAGTTCTGAGCCGCTTTCTCAGCAGCCGGCCCGGAACTCAGGGCTACACCCAGTGAGTGCGTTGGCGCGCCCCCATGGAAGATCACAAGAATCAAAAAAACAAGAAGTAAAAGGCGTACCCAGACGGCTGTACGCATTGCCAAGAACTCCTGCATGGATTGCTGGAGAGCGGCGCCTTGCATGTTGAACCAGGCCAGGACGTCCTGCATGGCCACGTTCAGAACACCCGAGCCATCCCCAGACGTCCAGTCCGGAGGGGCGGCACTGGTGGCATCGGTGTCAAGCACCGACAAGCTCGAGGGCCCGATCTCCATCGGCCTCGGCGCTGAGGCCGCCTTCACCGGGCGCTGGCGCGCCAGAACACGGGTCGTGGGAGTCAGATGTTGGAAATATTCCCTAGAGGCAATAATAAAGTGGTTATTATTATATTTCCTTGTTCATGACAATTATCTATTGTTCATTGAAAGTGCAAGTGGCACTTATGCTATATTTTGGTGTGATGACAATGTGGTTAGTTGAACTAATATCGGTTGCTAATGTTTATCTCAGGATATTGGTTCTAAGTGCCCACAATGGAGATGTGCGACCCCTCCATTTCAAAAAGGGCAAAGGCATGGTCTTTCGATGCTTCGAAGGTTTTTCAGTTTTGGTTTGCTTCGAGTCGTAGGAAAGACCACACTATTAAGAGGGGTCTGTGTGGATGAAAGTCATGTGGGAATGCCATTGCCAAACCTTACTCTCTTATCCTTCCCACTCAGCCCACTTAAAGTATCTAGTGTGTGTGTGTTGTGGTACTCAGAAATCTTGCAACAGAAAGTTACTGGGTACCCCATGCGCACGGGGTCTTTTGACCCCCATGTGCACGGGGTACTGCGTAACTCTCTGAGTACCCCGTGCGCACGGGGACTTTTGACCCCCATGCGCACGGGGTGGTGTGTAAACTCTCTGAGTACCCCGTGCGCACAGGGTCTTTTGACCCCCGTGTGCACGGGGTGGTGTGAAAGCCTCTGAGTACCCCGTGCGCACGGGGCTGACTTAGCCCGTGCGCACGGGGTCCGACAGGCAGAAATCCTCACCGGCCAAGAACACTATATATATGCCCTTCTTCCACCTCCAACCTTCAACCCTAATGTCTTGTTGAGCTCCACCATTGCTACACCCCATTTTGCTCAATACTCTCAATCCCTCCACCCAAACTTGTTGAAACTTTGGGGATTGGGAGAGCAAGACCCGATCTATAACTTGACCAAACCAAATCGCGTTCCCCGCAACTTTTCTTCCCCATTGACTTGTTACTCTTGGAGATTGGGCTCCTAGGCGGCTAGAGGTTCCTCCGGAAGCTTCCTTGCTTGTGTTGTGCTTCGCAGAAGTTTGTAAAGGTGTGGTGGTCACCATCAAGACCAACCACGAGTGATTCGAGGCTCATCCATTGGGGGTGACTCGAAGGAGATTACGGTGAGCCTTCGGTGGCGTTCCGCAAGCTTTGGCTCCGGCACCGCTCCAAACGGAGAGTAGCTCTTCCCTAACGAAGATTGAACTTCGGGATAAAATCCGCGTCCTCGTCTCACTTGTGGTTAATCCTTTCCTGCACCTTACTTTGTTGTTGCATGCTTGTTGGTGTGCTATTTAGTTTGTTACCTAGCTTATTTCTCTTGGAGCTTGTTTGTCAAAGGTTGCATTCACCTAGTTGCATATCTAGTGAACTCTATTTATCCGCGAAGCCTTAAAAACGACAAGAAAGATTAAAATTTGTAGTCTCCTATTCACCCCCCCTCTAGTCGACCATATCGATCCTTTCATTCATGCTATAATTGTATTAACCGGAAACTGTAATACATGTGTGAATACATAGATCACAACATGCCCCTAGTGAGCTTCTAGTTGACTAGCTCGTTGTTCAATAGATGGTTGTGGTTTCCTGACCATGGACATTGGATGTCGTTGATAACGGGATCAAATCATTAGGAGAATGATGTGATAGACAAGACCCAATCCTAAGCATAGCACAAGATCATGTAGTTCGTTTGCTAGAGCTTTTCTAACGTCAAGTATCATTTCCTTAGACCATGAGATTGTGCAACTCCCGGATACCGCAGGAGTGCTTTGGGTGTATCAAACGTCACAACGTAACTGGGTGGCTATAAATGTGCACTACAGCTATCTCCGTAAGTGTCTATTCGGTTGGCACGAATCGAGACAGTGATTTGTCACTCTGTATGACGGAGAGGTATCTCTGGGCCCACTCAGTAATGCATCATCATAATGAGCTCAGTGTGAATAAGGAGTTAGCCACGGATCATGCGTTACATAACGAATAAAGAGACTTGGCAATAATGAAATTGAACAAGGTATGGGGAGACCGACGATCGAATCTCGGGCAAGTAACATACCGATGGACAAAGGGGATTGTATACGGGGTTGATTGAGTCCCCGACATCGTGGTTCATCCGATGAGATCATCATGGAACATGTGGGAGCCAACATGGGTATCCAGATCCCGTTATTGGTTATTGGCCGGAGAGATGTCTCGGTCATGTCTGCATGGTTCCCGAACCCGTAGGGTCTACACACTTAAGGTTCAGTGACGCTAGAGTTGTTATGGGAAATAGTATGTGGTTACCAAAGGTTGTTCGGAGTCCCGGATGAGATCCCGTACGTCATGAGGAGTTCCAGAATGGTCCGTAGGTGAAGATTTATATATGGGAAGTCCAGTTTCAGTTGCCAGAATGGTTTCGGGGGATATCGTACTGTACTAGGACCATCAAAATGTGTCCGGGGGTCCATCGAGTGGGGCCACCTGTCCTGAAGGACTTAATGGGCTGAATATGGGAGGGAACCAGCCCCCTAGTGGCTGGTGCGCTGATGTCTACTACGCAACCTTCTCTTTGTAGACGTTGTTGGTCCTCCAAGTGCAGAGGTTTGTAGGAGAGTAGCAAATTTCCCTCAAGTGGATGACCTAAGGTTTATCAATCCGTACGAGGCGTAGGATGAAGATGGTCTCTCTCAAGCAACCCTGCAACCAAATAAAAAAGAGTCTCTTGTGTCCCCAACACACCCAATGCAATGGTAAATTGTATATGTGCACTAGTTCAGCAAAGAGATGGTGATACAAGTGCAATATGGATGGTAGATATAGGTTTTTGTAATCTGAAATTATAAAAACAGCAAGGTAACTAAAGATAAAAGTGAGCACAAACGGTATTGCAATGCGTTGAAACAAGGCCTAGGGTTCATACTTTCACTAGTGCAAGTTCTCTCAACAATAATAACATAACTGCATCATATAACTATCCCTCAACATGCAACAAAGATTCACTCCAAAGTCACTAATAGCGGAGAACAAACGAAGAGATTATTGTAGGGTACGAAACCACCTCAAAGTTATCCTTTCTGATCGATCCATTCAAGAGTCCGTAGTAAAATAACACGAAGCTATTCTTTCCGTTCAATCTATCATAGAGTTCCTACTAGAATAACACCTTAAGACACAAATCAACCAAAACCCTAATGTCACCTAGATACTCCAATGTCTCCTCAAGTATCTGTGGGTATGATTATACGATATGCATCACACAATCTCAGATTCATCTATTCAAACCAACACAAAGAACATCAAAGAGTGCCCCAAAGTTTCTACCGGAAAGTCAAGACAAAAACGTGTGCCAACCCCTATGCATAAGTTCACAAGGTCACTGAACCCGCAAGTTGATCACCAAAACATACATCAAGTAGATCACGTGAATATCCCATTGTCACCACACATAAGCACATGCAAGACATACATCAAGTGTTCTCAAATCCTTAAAGACTCAATACAATAAGATAACTTCAAAGGGAAAACTCAAACCATTACAAGAGAGTAGGGGGGAGAACCATCATAAGATCCAACTATAATAGCAAAGCTCGCGACACATCAAGATCGTGCCGAATCAAGAACATGAGAGAGAGAGAGAGATCAAACACATAGCTACTGGTACATACCCTCAGCCCCGAGGGTGAACTACTCCCTCCTCGTCATGGAGAGCGCCGGGATGATGAAGATGGCCACCGGTGAGGGATCCCCCTCCGGCAGGGTGCCGGAACATGCTCCCGAGAGGTTTTTGGTGGCTACAGAGGCTTGCGGCGACGGAACTCCCGATCTATGGTGCTCTCGGATGTTTTTGGGGTATATGGGAATATATAGGAGGAAGAAGTAGGTCGGTGGAGCTGCGAGGGGCCCACGAGGGTGGTGGGCGGGCTCAGGGGGGCAGGCGCGCCTTCCTACCTCGTGGCCTCCTCGCTTCTTTCTTGACGTCCACTCCAAGTCCTCTGGATCACGTTTGTTCCAAAAATCACTCTCCCGAAGGTTTCATTCCATTTGTACTCCGTTTGATATTCCTTTTCTTCGAAACACTGAAATAGGCAAAAACAACAATTTGGACTGGGCCTCCGGTTAATAGGTTAGTCCCAAAAATAATATAAAAGTGTATAATAAAGCCCATTAAACATCCAAAACAGATAATATAATAGCATGAATACTTCATAAATTATAGATACGTTGGAGATGTATCAGCATCCCCAAGCTTAATTCCTGCTCGTCCTCGAGTAGGTAAGTGATAAAAGAAATAATTTATGAAGTGTGAATGCTAGCAGGTACACAGGTTTGATCAACGATAATTTCAATCACCTTTTATAGCATCATTATATGTCATAACAGTAGCTCAGCTCATAAACCTTCTCATGATCAAGTAACAAGCTATTCACATGTTAAAGCATAGACCATAAACTTTGCTTGAAAACTAACAAACTAAGTTCTTAGTCATCAAACAATTGCAATTCATCTTATTTTCAGGAAGGGTCTATGTAAGAGCTTTGATTTAGCAAATCCCACATACTCAACTATCATATAGTCTTCCATGATTGCTACCACTCAAAGCATATTTTTAGAATAAATAGCATCCATCGAACATAGAGAAAGATAGGGTCTTAATGTTTCGCCTCCCAACTTATTTATCATATAGATAATTGTCAACAATAATAATTCATTATCAAATATATTTGAATGGCCATATATGCTTAGATCTTTCCCCATCACATGATGCTTGCCAACTAAAGAGTAGATTGGAATGAGAAGGAATACTATTGACTCTTGCATAAAAGTAAAAGATAGGCTCTTCGCAGAGGGAAGCAGGGATTTGCAAAGGTGCCAGAGCTCGAAGCTTTAAAACGAAGATGCAAATAATTTTGAGAGGTATGCTTTCATTGTCAACATAACAACCAAGAGTTCCCAATATCTTCCATACTAGATACGTTATAGGCGGTTCCCAAACAGAATGGTAAAGTTTTTACTCCCCCTCCACCAACAATCACACTCCACGGCTTGTCCGAAACAATGGGTGTCGTCCAACTATCAACAATCCTGGGGGAGGTTTGTTTAATTTTTTTTTGCGATTTTGTTTTTGATCTTTTGATCATAGGACTGGGCATCCTAGTTACCAGCCACTTTCTCATGAATGATGAGCGGAGTCCACTCATCATGAGAATAACCCACCTAGCATGGAAGATACTGACAGCCCCTAGTCGCCACATGAGCGATTCGGGCATACAAAACAGAATATTATTTGAAGGTTTAGAGTTTGGCACATGCAATTTTACTTGGAACGGAAGGTAAATACCGCATATAGGTAGATATGGTGGACACTCATGGCAGAAACTTGGTTCAAGGATTTTGGATGCACAAGCAGCATTCCCGCATAGTACAGAAATTTTGGCTAGCAAAGGATTCTAAATAGCAAGCACCACATGTTAGAGGATCCATAACAATATAACTTCTATACAAATATACCCAAGCATAACTCATTATGTTGTCTTGCTTGTCCAACTTCAACTAATTTTCTCAGGTTTGAAAATAATTAATGGGGCTCACAATCATAGAAGATCTCTAAGGTAGTATATTTATATGTGAAATGTCTCTTCCTTCAATATTATTTCATGAATTGTTCAAGTGACCAATACAATGTTTGCTAACCTTCAATAAATTTACCACCTCTACTTCTTATATGTGAAGTCATTATTCCCCATGGGATAAGCATATGAAACATATATAATTTCATATTTATGATATTCAAATCATTCAACCATTTACTCATAGGATATAAGTGAAGCGCACGAGTAAATGACAAACTACTCCAAAAAGATATAAGTGAAGATCAATGAGTAATTAAATAATTATGTAGCTATGTGAAGACTCTCTCTCATTTAAGAATTCCAGATCTTAGTATTTTATTCAAACAGAAATCAAAACAAAATAAAATGACATTTCAAGGATAGCACTCATCATGTGAAGAAGCAAAAACTTAGGCTCAACCGATACTAACCGATAATTGTTGAAGAAGAAAGGTGGGATGCCAACTGGGACATCCCAAAGCTTAGATGCTTGAGACTTCTTGAAGTAATAACTAGGGATGCCTTGGGCATCCCCAATCTTGAGCTTTTGTGTCTCCTTAATTCCTCTCATATCACGGTTTCCTAAATCTCGAAAGCTTCATCCACACCAAACTCAACAAGAACTCGTGAGATAAGTTAGCATAAACCAATGCAAAAACCTTATCATTATCTACTGTAACAAATCACAAAAATTATAATTCAACATTGCATACTAAATGTCTCTGCATGTTTAATACTCATATCCTCAAATAGAATCATTAAACAATCAAACATATGCAAACAATGCAAACATAACAGCAATCTGCCAAAACAGTACAGTCTGTAAAGAATGCAAGATTCATCATACTTCCCTAACTCCAAAAATTATGAGAAAAATTCTAAACTGTAGAAACTTATCATATCTCATTATGCAAAAAGTTTCAAAATTTTATAATTTTCTGACTTTTCTAGGGAATTTTTGCAACAGCGGCAAACTTTCTGTTTTGAAACAGCAACATGTATACTTGCAAAATAAGCATGGTAAAGGCTATCCTTGACATTTTTATTGAAAATATAGATGAAAGACATTATTCTAAATAAAAACAAGCAAATACTAACAAAATAAAATGACGCTCCAAGCAAAACACATATCATGTGGTGAATAAAAATATAGCTCCAAGTAAAGTTACCGATGAACGAAGACGAAAGAGGGGATGCCATCCGGGGCATCCCCAAGCTTAGGCTCTTGGTTGTCCTTGAATATTACCTTGGAGTGCCTTGGGAATCCCCAAGCTTATGCTCTTGCTAGTCCTTATTCCATAGTCCATCGAATCTTTACCCAAAACTTGAAAACTTCACAACACAAAACTCAACAGAAAACTCGTAAGCTCCATTAGTCTAAGAAAATAAATCACCACTTTTAGTACTGTTGTGAACTCATTATAAATTCATATTGGTGTAATATCTAATTTATTACAACTTCTCTATGGTTCATACCCTCCGATACTACTCATAGATTCATCAAAATAAGCAAACAACACATAGAAACAGAATCTGTCAAAAACAGAACAGTCTGTAATAATCTGTATCAAACGTATACTTCTGGAACTCCAAATATTCTGAAATAAATTGGTGGACCTGAGGAATTTGTATATTAATCATCTTCAAAAAGAATCAACCTAAAATTTAACGCCCCTAGCATTTAACGCCCCTAGCTAGGCATGATGATTTCAATGATGCTCACATAAAAGATAAGAATTGAAACATAAAGAGAGATGAAGAATATGACTAGCACATTTAAGTCTGACCCACTTCCTATGCATAGGGATTTTGTGATCAAACAACTTATGGCAACAATAATCAACTAGCATAGGAAGGCAAAACAAGCATAACTTTAAAACTTTCAGCACATAGAGAGGAAACTTGATATTATTGCAATATGTAGAAGCATATGATCCTCTCTCATAATAATTTTCAGTAGCATCATGAATGAATTAAACCATATAACCAGCACCCAAAGCATTCTTTTCATGATCTACTTGCATAGAAATTTTACTACTCTCCACATAAGCAAATTTATTCTCATCAATAGTAGTGGGAGCAAACTCAACAAAATAAATATCATGTGAAGCATAATCCAATTGAAAATTAAAATCATGATGACAAGTTTCATGGTTATCTTTATTCTTTATAGCATACGTGTCATCACAATAATCATCATAGATAGGAGGCATGCTTTCATCATAATAAATTTGCTCATCAAAACTTGGGGGACTAAACATATCATCTTCATCAAACATAGCATCCCCAAGCTTGTGGCTTTGCATATCATTAGCATCATGGGTATTCAAAGAATTCATACTAACAACATTGCAATCATGCTCATCATTCACATATTTTATGCCAAGCACTCTATGTAATTCTTCTTCTAGTACTTGAGCACAATTTTCCTTCCCATCATTTTCACGAAAGACATTAAAAAGATCAAGCATATGAGGCAACCTTAATTCCATTTTTTGTAGTTTTCTTTTGCAAACTAAACTAGTGATAAAACAAGAAACTAAAAGATTCGATTGCAAGATCTAAAGATACACCTTCAAGCACTCACCTCCCCGGCAACGGCGCCAGAAAAGAGCTTGATGTCTACTACGCAACCTTATCCTTGTAGACGTTGTTGGGCCTCCAAGTGTAGAGGTTTGTAGGAGAGTAGCAAATTTCCCTCAAGTGGATGACCTAAGGTTTATCAATCCGTACGAGGCGTAGGATGAAGATGGTCTCTCTCAAGCAACCCTTCAACTAAATAACAAAGAGTCTCTTGTGTCCCCAACACACCCAATACAATGGTAAATTGTATAGGTGCACTAGTTCGGCAAAGAGATGGTGATACAAGTGCAATATGGATGGTAGATATAGGTTTTTGTAATCTGAAATTATAAAAACAGCAAGGTAACTAATGATAAAAGTGAGCACAAACGGTATTGCAATGCGTTGAAACAAGGCCTAGGGTTCATACTTTCACTAGTGCAAGTTCTCTCAACAATAATAACATAACTGGATCATATAACTATCCCTCAACATGCAACAAAGAGTCACTCCAAAGTCACTAATAGCAGAGAAGAAACGAAGAGATTATTGTAAGGTACTAAACCACCTCAAAGTTATCCTTTCTGATCGATCTATTCAAGAGTCTGTAGTAAAATAACACGAAGCTATTCTTTCCGTTCAATCTATCATAGAGTTCATACTAGAATAACACCTTAAGGAACAAATCAACCAAAACCCTAATGTCACCTAGATACTCCAATGTCACCTCAAGTATCTGTGGGTATGATTATACGATATGCATCACACAATCTCAGATTCATCTATTCAAACCAACACAAAGAACTTCAAAGAGTGCCCCAAAGTTTCTACCGGAAAGTCAAGACAAAAACGTGTGCCAACCCCTATGCATAAGTTCACAAGGTCACTGAACCCGCAAGTTGATAACCAAAACATACATCAAGTAGATCACGTGAATATCCCATTGTCACCATAGATAAGCACATGCAAGACATACATCAAGTGTTCTCAAATCCTTAAAGACTCAATCCGATAAGATAACTTCAAAGGGAAAACTCAATCCATTACAAGAGAGCAGAGGGGGCGAATAATCATAAGATCCAACTATAATAGCAAAGCTCGCAATACATCAAGATCGTGCCGAATCAAGAACACGAGAGAGAGAGAGAGAGATCAAACACATAGCTACTGGTACATACCCTTAGCCCCGAGGGTGAACTACTCCCTCCTCATCATGGAGAGCGTTTGGGATGATGAAGATGGCCACCGGTGAGGGATCCTCCCTCCGGCAGGGTGCCAGAACGGGCTCCCGAAAGGTTTTTGGTGGCTATAGAGGCTTGCGGCGGCGGAACTCCCGATCTATGGTGCTCTTGGACGTTTTCGGGGTATATGGGTATATATAGGAGGAAGAAGTAGGTCGGTAGAGCTGCAAGGGGCCCACAAGGGTGGGGGCGCGCCCAGGGGGGCAGGCGCGCCTCCCTGCCTCGTGGCCTCCTCGCTTCTTTCTTGACGTCCACTCCAAGTCCTCTGGATCACATTTATCCAAAAATCACTCTCCCGAAGGTTTCATTCCGTTTGAACTCCATTTGATATTCCTTTTCTTTGAAACACTGAAATGGGCAAAAAACAGCAATTTGGACAAGGCCTCCGGTTAATTGGTTAGTCCCAAAAATAAATATAAAAGTGTATAATAAAGCCCATTAAGGGTGTGTTCGGTATGTAGGAATTTTACAGGGAAACTATAGGAAGTCAGAACCTGAGGAAAGTTTGACAAAGCATCATTCGGTATACAGGATTGGCAGGGAGAGATTACACAGGAAAGGCTCCATAGCCCTCAGTTTCACAGGAAAAAAAGAATCCACCCAATTCTCATTTTCTGGGCGGAGTCCCGAGGCCATGCAAAGGAAAGCAGCATGTGTGCCTGTACTGACTCGGTTTAAATGCCCATAGCTATATGAAGTGACATGCACAAGGATAGAATAATGAGTTCTGCACCACCTTTTGTGACTAGGGTCCACACGTTCCTTTGTCTCTCTTTCCTGCAATCCGAACACCAAATCTCATATCTTCACCATAATTTCTGATTCCAATGTTTTAGCATTGTATTCCAGTAGCATTCTTGCATCCTCTATTGTTCCTGTAGTTTCTTCAACTCCATACCGAACAGGGCCTAAACATCCAAAACAGATAATATAATAGCATGAATACTTCATAAATTATAGATACGTTGGAGACGTATCATGCGCCCCCCAAGGGCCCAAGGCGCCTAGGGTTTGGAAACCCTAGGGGAGGGGGCGCCTCCCACCTTGCTGCTTGGGGGGCAAGTC
>NC_041391.1:490812349-490833873 GCF_002162155.2 Triticum dicoccoides
CCTGCGGGAGAACCGCAAGCTCCACCACCACACCGTCGTGATGCCGAAGTTCTCCCTCAACTTCTCCTCTCCCCTTGCTGGATCAAGAAGTAGGAGACGTCCCCGGGCTGTACGTGTGTTGAATGCGGAGGCGCCGTCCGTTCGGCACTTGGATTAGATCTTCCGTGATTTGAATCGCCACGAGTACGACTCCATCAACCGCATTCTTGTAATGCTTCCGCTTAGCGATCTTCAAGGGCATGAAGATGCACTCCCTCTCTCTCTCGTTGCTAGCATCTCCTAGATTGATCTTGGTGACACGTAGGATTTTTTTTTAATTATTACTACATTCCCCAACAGTGGCATCATGAGCTAGGTCTATGCATAGATTCTATGCACGAGTAGAACACAAAGTAGTTGTGGGCAATGATTTGGTCAATTTGCTTACCATTACTAGTCTTATCTTGATTCGGCGGCATTGTGGGATGAAGCGGCCTGGACCGACCTTACACGTACGCTTACGTGAGACTGGTTCCACCGACTGACATGCACTTGATGCATAAGGTGGCTAGCGGGTGTCTGCCTCTCCCACTTTAGTCGAATTGGATTCAATGAAGAGGGTCCTTATGAAGGGTAAATAGCAATTGGCATATCACCATTGTGGCTTTTGCGTAGGTAAGAAACATTCTTTCTAGAAACCCATAGCAGCAACATAAAGCATGCAACAACAATTAGAGGACGTCTAACTTGTTTTTGCAGGGTATGCTATGTGATGTGATATGGCCAAAAGGATGTGATGAATGATATATGCGATGTATGAGATTGATCATGTTCTTGTAATAGGAATCACGACTTGCATGTCGATGAGTATGACAACCGGCAGGAGCCATAGGAGTTGTCTTAATTTATTGTACGACCTACGAGTCAATGTAAACGCCATGTAATTACTTTGCTTCATTGCTAACCGTTAGCTCTGGTAGTAGAAGTAATAGTTGGCGAGACAACTTCATGAAGACATGATGATGGAGATCATGGTGTCATGCCGGTGATGAAGGTGATCATGTTGCGCCTCAAAGATTGAGATCAAAGGCGCAAGATGATATTGGCCATATCATGTCACTTTATGATTTGCATGTGATGTTTGTCATGTTTACATCTTATTTGCTTAGAACGATGGTAGCATAAATAAGATGATCCCTCGCTAAAATTTCAAGAGATGTGTTCCCCCTAACTGTGCACCATTGCAAAGGTTCGTTGTTTCGAAGCACCATCTGATGATCGGGTGTAATAGATTCTAACATTCGCATACAACGGGTGTAAGCCAGATTTACACATGCAAAACACTTAAGTTGACTTGACAAGCCTAGCATGTACAGACATGGCCTCGGAACACGAGAGACCTTAAGGTTGAACATGAGCCATATAGTAGATACGATCAACATGGAGATGTTCACTGTTGATGACTAGTTCGTCTCACGTGATGATCAGACACGGCCTAGTCGATTCGGATCATGTATCACTTAGATGACTAGAGGGATGTCTATCTGAGTGGGAGTTCATTAAATAATTTGATTAGATGAACTTAATTATCATGAACTTAGTCTAAAATATCTTTACAATATGTCTTATAGATCAAATAGCCCACGCTAATGTTGCCCTCAACTTCAACGCGTTCCTAGAGAAACCCAAGCTGAAAGACGATGGTAGCAACTATACAGACTGGGTACGTAACTTGAGGATCATCCTCATAGCTGCCAAGAAAGCATATGTCCTTGAAGCACCGCTAGGTGAAGCAACCATTTTCCCAGCAACTCAAGACGTTATGAACACCTGACAGTCGCGTGGTGATGATTACTCCCTGGTTCAGTGTGGCATGCTTTACAGCTTAGAACCGGGGCTCCAAAAGCGTTTTGAGCAGCACTAGCATATGAGATGTTCCAAGAGCTGAAAATGGTTTTCCAAGCTCATGCCCGAGTCGAGAGATATGAAGTCTCCGGCAAGTTCTACAGCTATAAGATGGAGGAAAACAGTTCTGTCAGCGAGCATATACTCAAGATGTCTAGGTTGCACAACCGCTTGTCTTAGTTGGGAATTAATCTTCCAGGTGACTCGGTCATTGACAAGATTCACCAGTCGCTTCCACCTAGCTACAAGAGCTTTGTGATGAACTACAATATGCAAGGGATGGAGAAGTCCATTCCTGAGCTATATTCAATGCTGAAATCAGCAGAGGTGGAGATCAAAGAGGAACATCAAGTGTTGATGGTGAATAAGACCACTAGTTCCAAGAAAGGCAAGGGTAAGAAGAACTTCAAGAAGGATGGCAAGGGAGTTGCCGCGTCCGTTAAGTCAGTTGCCGGGAAGAAGCCAAAGAATGGACCCAAGCCTAAGACTCAGTGCTTTTATTGCAAGGGAAATGGTCACTGGAAATGGAACTGCCCCAAGTACTTAGCAGATAAGAAGGCCGGCAACGCCAAAGGTATATATGATATACATGTTATTGATGTGTACCTTACCATCACCCATAGTATCTCCTGGATATTTGATACCGGTGCGGTTGCTCATATTTGTAACTCAAAACAGGAGTTGCAGAATAAGCGGAGACTGGCGAAGGACGAGGTGATGATGCGCGTCGGGAATGGTTCCAAGGTCGATGTGATCACTGTCAGCACGCTACCTCTACATTTACCTACGGGATTAGTTTTAAACCTCAATAATTGTTATTTAGTGCCACCTTTGAGCATGAACATTGTATCTGGATCTCGTTTAATGCGAGATGGCTACTAATTTAAATCCGAGAATAATGGTTGTTCTATTTGTATGAGAGATATGTTTTATGATCATGCCCCGCTGGTCAATGGTTTATTTTTATTGAATCTCGAACGTGATGTTACACATACTCATGGTGTGAATACCAAAAGATGTAAGGTTGATAATGATAGTCCCACATACTTGTGGCACTGCCGCCTTGGTCACATTGGTGTCAAACGCATGAAGAAACTCCATGCAGATGGACTTTTGGAGTCTCTTGATTATGAATCATTTGACATGTGCGAACCATGCCTCATGGGCAAAATGACCAAGACTCTGTTCTCCGGGACAATGGAGCGAGCAGCCAACTTATTGGAAATCATGCATACTGATGTGTGCGGTCCAATGAGCGTTGAGGCTCGCGGTGGCTATCGTCATATTCTCACCCTCACTGATAACTTAAGTAGATATGGTATGTCTACTTAATGAAACACAAGTCCGAGACCTTTGAAAAGTTCAACGAATTTCAGAGTGAGGTAGAGAATCAACGTGATAGGAAAATGAAGTTCTTACGATCAGATCATGGAGGAGAATATTTTAGTCACGAGTTTGGTACGCACCTAAGGAAATGTGGAATTGTTTCACAACTGACGCTGCCTGGAACACCTCAGCGTAATGGTGTGTCCGAACGTTGTAATCACACTCTATTGGATATGATGCGATCTATGATGTCTCCTACTGATCTACCACTATCATTTTGGGGTTATGCTTTAGAGACTGATGTATTCACTTTAAATAGGGCTCCATCAAAATCCGTTGAGACGACACCGTATGAATTATGGTTTGGGAAGAAACCTAAGCTGTCGTTTCTAAAAGTTTGGGGATGCGATGCTTATGTCAAGAAACTTCAACCTAAAAAGCTCGAACCCAAATCGGAAAAATGCGTCTTCATAGGATACCCTAAGGAAACTATCGGGTATACCTTCTACCTCAGATCCGAAGGCAAGATCTTTGTTGCCAGGAATGGATCCTTTCTGGAGAAGGAGTTTCTCTCGAAAGAAGTGGGAGGAAAGTAGAACTTTATGAGGTATTGCCTCTTGAACCGGAGAGTAGCGTAGCTCAGGAAGATGTTTCTGTGGTTCCTGCACTGACTAGAGAGGAATTTAATGATGATGATCATGAAACTTTGGATCAAGTTACTACTGAACTTCGTAGGTCCACGAGCACACGTTCCGCACCAAAGTGGTACGGCAACCCTATCCTAGAAATCATGTTGTTAGACAACGGTAAACCTTCGAACTATGAAGAAGCAATGGTGGGCCCGGATTCCAACAAATGGCTTGAAGCCAGGAAATCTGAGATAGGATCCATGTATGAAAATGAAGTATGGACTTTGACAGACTTGCCCGATGATCGGCAAGCCATAGAGAATAAATGGATCTTTAAGAAGAACACTGACGCGGATGGTAATGTGACCATGTATAAGGCTCGGCTTGTCGCTAAGGGTTATCGACAAGTTCAACGGGTTGACTATGATGAGACCTTCTCACTCGTAGCAAAGCTAAAGTCCGTCCGAATCATGTTAGCAATTGCCGCATTCTACGATTATGAGATATGGCAAATGGACGTCAAAACGGCATTCCTTAATGGTTTCCTTAAGGAAGAATTGTATATGATGCAGCCGGAAGGTTTTGTCGATCCTAAGAATGCTGACAAGTATTGAAGCTCCAGCGCTCCATCTACGGGCTGGTGCAAGCATCTCGGAGTTGGAACATTCCCTTTGATGAAATGATCAAAGTGTTTGGGTTTATGCAGACTTATGGAGAAGCCTATTGAGGGAGTCCTGGATTAGGGGGTGTCCGGATGGCCGGACTATGACCTTTGGCCGGACTCCCGGACTATGAAGATACAAGATTGAAGACTTCGCCCCGTGTCCGGATGGGACTTTCCTTGGCGTGGAAGGCAAGCTTGGCGATACGATATGAAGATCTCCTCCCATTGTAACCGACTCTGTGTAACCCTAGCCCTCTCTGGTGTCTATATAAATCGGAGAGTTTTAGTCCGTAGGACGAACAACAATCATACCATAGGCTAGATTCTAGGGTTTAGCCTCTATGATCTCGTGGTAGATCAACTCTTGTACTACCCATATCATCAATATTAATCAAGCAGGAGTAGGGTTTTACCTCCATCGAGAGGGCCCGAACCTGGGTAAAAACATCGTGTCCCTTGTCTCCTGTTACCATCCGCCTAGATGCACAGTTCGGGACCCCCTACCCGAGATCCGCCGGTTTTGACACCGACATTGGTGCTTTCATTGAGAGTTCCTCTGTGTCGTCACCTTGAGGCCCGATGGCTTCTTCGATTGTCAACCACGACGCGGTCCAGGGTGAGGCTTTTCTCCCCGGACAGATCTTCATATTCGGCGGCTTCGCACTGCGGGCCAACTCGCTTGGCCATCTGGAACAGATCGAAAGCTACGCCCCTGGCCATCAGGTCAGGTTTGGAAGCTTAAACTACATGACCGACATCCGCGGGGACTTGATCTTCAACGGATTCGAGCCACGGCCGAGCATGCCGCACTGTCCCGATGGGCATGATCTAACTATGCCACCGGACAGCGCCCAGAGTGCCGCTCAGGTGTCCGCTCCGACCATTAGCTCGGAGCCGACTGCGCTAGTCGAGGACGGACGGTTGGACGCCGCCCCAGGAGCCGCAATCTCTATGGCGATAGAGCCGAATACCAGCCTAGTCCTTTGCAAGGCCCGTGACTCCAAGGTGCCAGACTCCGTTCCGGACTCCGAATCTTCCGCACCCCTTCCGATCGAACCTGATTGGGCTCCGATCATGGAGTTCACCGCCGCGGACGTCTTTCAGCACTCGCCCTTTGGCGATATCCTGAACTCCCTAAAGTCTCTCTCTTTGTCAGGAAAGCCCTGGTCGGACTATGGTCAGCAGGGTTGGGATGCGGACGATGAAGAAATTCGAAACTCACCCACCACCCACTCTGTAGCCACTGTCGACGATCTAACCAACATGCTCGACTTCGACTTCGAAGACATCGACGGTATGGACACCGATGAAGGAGACGACCAAGAACCAGCACCTATAGGGCACTGGAAGGCCACCTCGTCATATGACATATACATGATGGACACACCCAAAGCAGGGGATGGCGATGAAAAAGCGGAGGACAACCCCTCCAAGAAGAAACCCAAGCGCCGACGTCAGCGGCGCCGCTTTAAATCCCGCCAAAGCAAGAACGGCGAATCCGGCACCGGAGACGTCAACACCCCGGACAGTGCCGAAGACATCCCCCTCTAGCAGGATTCAGCGCAGGAGGACGAAGGAGCCAGCCCTCATGAGAGAGCGGCCGACAGAGAGGTTGAGGACGACAATTATATGCCTCCCTCCGAAGACGAGGCAAGCCTCGACGACGACGAATTCGTCGTGCCATAGGATCCCGTCGAACAAGAGCGTTTCAAACACAGGCTTATGGCCACGGCAAGTAGCCTCAAGAAAAAACAGTAGCAGCTTAGAGCTGACCAAGACCTGCTAGCCGACAGATGGACTGAAGTCCTGGCGGCCGAAGAGTATAAACTTGAACGCCCCTCCAAGAGTTACCCAAAGCGCAGGCTACTACCCCAACTAGAGGAGGAAGCAACTAAACCTACATCACCAGTGTATGATGCGCCCGATCGGCCACCCCGTGGCCGCGACAGAGAGGCCCTTCGGCCCTTAATCCAAGCCGCACCCCGGCGCCGCTCTAAGAATACCAGAGCATGGGGAAATGCAACAGACCTGCAAGACATATTGGAGGATAAGGCAAGGCAAACAAGATCGATCTACGGATCGCATGGGCGCCCCACATCACGTGACGATAACCGTCACACCGGATATGATAAATACGGCCAGGCCGAATACAACAGACAAAGCTCATCGGAGCTGCGTCGTGATATAGCCCAGTACAGGGGCGCCGCACACCCACTATGCTTCACAAACGAAGTAATGGATCATCAAATCCCCGAGGGTTTTAAACCCGTAAACATCGAATCATACGATGGCACAACTGATCCCGCGGTATGGATCGAGGATTATCTCCTTCATATCCACATGGCCCGTGGTGATGATCTACACGCCATCAAATACCTCCCACTAAAGCTTAAAGGACCAGCTCGACATTGGCTTAACAGCCTACCAGCAGAGTCAATTAGTTGTTGGGAGGACCTGGAATCCGCATTCCTTGACAACTTCCAGGTCACTTATGTGCGACCACCAGACGCCGATGACCTAAGCCACATAATCCAGCAACCAGAGGAATCGGCCAGGCAATTCTGGACACAGTTCCTAACCAAGAAAAATCAAATAGTCAACTGTCCGGACGCCGAGGCCCTTGCAGCCTTCAGGCACAACATCCGAGACGAATGGCTTGCCCAGCACCTAGGACAGGAAAAGCCGAAATCTATGGCAGCCCTCACGACACTCATGACCCGCTTCTGCGTGGGCGAAGACAGCTGGCTAGCTCGTAGCAATAACATAACCAAGAGCCCTGGCAATTCGGACACCAAGGACAACAATGGCAGGTCACATCGCAACAAGCACAAGCGCCGCATTAACGGCGACAATACTGAGGATACGGTAGTCAATGCCGGATTCAGAGGCTCTAAACCCGGTCAGCGGAAGAAGCCATTCAAAAGAAACCCTCCGGGCCCATCCAGCTTATACCGGATACTCGATCGCTCGTGCCAGATACACGGCACCCCCGAACAACCAGCCAACCACACCAACAGGGATTGTTGGGTGTTCAAGCAGGCAGGCAAGTTAAGTGCCAAAACCAAAGACAAGGGGCTGCATAGCGATGACGAGGAGGAGCCCCGGCCGCCAAACAACAGAGGACAGAAAGGATTCCCCCCGCAAGTGCGGACGGTGAACATGATATACGCAACCCACATCCCCAAAAGGGAGCAGTAGCATGCTCTCAAGGATTTCTACGCGTTGGAGCCAGTCGCCCCAAAGTTCAACCCATGGTCCTCCTGCCCGATCACTTTTGATCGAAGGGACCACCCCACTAGCATCCGTCACGGCGGATTCGCTGCATTGGTCCTAGACCCAATCATTGATGGATTTCACCTCACTAGAGTCCTCATGGACGGCGGCAGCAGCCTGAACCTGCTTTATCAGGATACAGTGCGAAAAATGGGTATAGATCCCTCAAGGATTAAACCCACAAAGACAACCTTTAAAGGCGTCATACCAGGTGTAGAAGCCAGCTGTACAGGCTCAGTTACACTCGAAGTGGTCTTCGGATCCCCGGATAATTTCCGAAGCGAAGAGTTAATCTTCGACATAGTCCCATTCCGCAGCGGCTATCACGCCTTGCTCGGACGAACCGCATTTGCAAAATTCAATGCGGTGCCGCACTACGCATATCTCAAGCTCAAGATACCAGGCCCTCGCGGAGTCATCACAGTAAATGGAAACACCGAACGCTCTCTCCGAACGGAGGAGCACACGGTGGCCCTAGCGGCGGAAGTACAGAGCAGCCTCTCAAGGCAACTCCCCAATTCGGGTGTTAAGCGTCCGGACAACGTCAAGCGCGCCCGAAGCAACCTACAACAAAGCCGGCTGGCACATTCCGAGCGAGCATAGCAGTGCGGCCCCAACCCCAGCCCTTGACAGATGGTGATATCGGTACCACGCGTACATAATTACGCTTTGAAAATACCATGGGCATAAGGGGAGGGGCACAACTACGGCACGCCCAGAATGCGGCTCAACCGCACTTAGGGGCTCCCTATTCTACCATTTCTTTTTTTATATATATACTTTCAGGACTCAACTAGTCGGAAGGCCTGTCCGGCAATACATTCGCCGAACACACGATGCAAAAGCCAGGGCAAGAACAAGCCGCGTCGCATGTCCAGGTGGTCTCTATAACGAGTTAAATACCTGTTTTTACTTAAAGTCTCGCAGCTTGCCCCTGGAGGGGGACATGTCAAATAATCCCACCTCTTGCTTATCGCACTATTTGTATCGTTCTGCTTTCATAGCAGCCCTTTTTAATAAACAAGACATAGCTCTTATCTATTATTGTATTCATCTATTTTTATACATATATGTTCAGTCATGACATTATGCAACCGTACACTTTGGTACAACCGGTACACCAGGGGCTTAAGCACCCCATAACGTGGTGTGAGAAGACCGAACACTCTCCTGAGTGCGGCACCCCGAACTTATAGCACTATATGCATCGGCTCCGAATCATGTCTTGGGTCAATAGTTGGGTTTGCCCGGCTCCCATGTTTTGGTACCTTACGTTCCGCAATGTTGGCTAAGGTAGCGCTGGGAGAACTACTGCGATTGTGCCCCAGTTGAGCTGGGTTAACACCTCAGTAGAGAAAGCTAAAACTAACTATCATGATAGTGCGAGAGACCGGTCGCTGTTCATGAGGTTTTTCGAGTCCTTAAAGACTTATGCCGCTTAGAGAGAGGAGCCGGATTTATCTGGCCTAGGCGTGGATAGCGCCCCGAACTCGGTCTTCCGAATACTAGGGGCTTCGCCGAAATTTAAAATTATAGAATTCTATGGCTAAGTGAGAGTGATAAAGCATTATAAGTCTGATGCCCTAGTTCGTTGTGTTGAGCGCCTCCCTAGATGGACCCAAGAATGGGAACAAGGGCGCTCCGGTTTATCCTGAACACCCCAGCACTCGTGGCATGGGGGTAGAAGCCGACAACTTGCATCTCTCAGATTTGATAAACGGTCGCACAGAAGGTAATATTTTAAATTAACAAGCGTTGCTCAACGCACATGAACAAAGTTTTCAGCGTACAGGATAACAAATGCGAGTCTACTCAAAAATTACATCTTTGGAGCATTCACCCGCTATAAGGCGGGCACCCTTCAGGACGCCCTTATAATATATCTCGGGCGTGCGATACTCCTTGCCCGGCGGTGGCGCGTCCGTCAATAGCTTCTCAGCGTCCAGCTTGCCCCAGTGCACTTTAGCACGGGCGAGGGCCCGACGGGCACCTTCAATACAGACGGAGCGCTTGATGACCTCAATCCACAGACACGCATCCACCAGCCGCCGCACCAGACCGAAGTAGCTCCCAGGCATGGCTTCTCTAGGCCACAGCCGAACTATGAGGCCCTTCATGGCCTGTTCAAACACCTTGTGGAGCTCGACCAGCTGCTTCAGCTGTTCGCTCAGGGGCACTGGATGTTCGGCCTCAGCATACTGAGACCAGAACACCTTTTCTGTCGAGCTCCCCTCCTCGGCTCGGTAGAACGCGGCAGCATCAGACACACTACGGGGCAGATCGGCGAACGCTCCTGGAGAGCTCCGGATTCGGGTAAGTAACAGATAATTTACTTTTATATTCCTGCTTTGCATAAAGAATGTCTTACCCGCCGCTATCTTCTTCATCGCCTCGATCTCCTGGAGGGCCTTCTGGGCTTCGGCCTTAGCGGTCTTGGCACTCTCAAGAGCCAAGGCGAGCTCGGACTCTAGAGTCTTCGAGTCACGCTCCAAACTCTCGTGTTTCTCCACGAGAGCCTGGAGCTCTTGCCGCACCTCCGCCACCCGCGCCTCCTGCTTCTCTCGCTCAGTGCGCTCCAAGGCCGCACTGTTTTCGGCCTTGGACACCGCTTCCTTCAGGGTCGCCACCTCGGCCGTGGCCCCCTGCAACATTTACGTTGGTCCTGTCATTATTTGCAACCAAGTATTTCTATATACATTTACACACGGTATTACATACCCTCCTTGTCCTCGAGCTGCTTCTTGGCACGGCCGAGCTCGCTCTCGGACCGCTTGAGGCTCTCCTTCAATGCAGTGACCTCCGCAGTCAGTGCGGCAGAGGTCAGCAGCGCAGCCTGCATTCCCATATTGACATATTTATGTTAGACTCCTGCGTATATCTTTTTAGATCCTCAGCTCGGCTTTTCTTTCCGAACGCCGAACTGAGCATCAGGGGCTACTGTCTATGCGGTAACATTTTCATATGTTTTGAACACATACCTCAAAGCCTATTAACAGACTTGTGCAGGCTTCTGTCAGCCCGGACTGAACCTTTTGAATCACCGCACTCATAATAGTGCGGTGCTCCTCATTGATGGAGGCGGCGTTAAGCACCTCCAGCAAATCATCCGGTGCCTCCGGTTGGACGAAGGCCACCGGTGTTGTAGGCCTGCCCTTCTGGCGAAGGTGCTGCCTACCGGTCTCGGGAACCGTTGATGGTTCTGAAGTAGTGTCCGGCCCAGGGCCGGACTTAGATCCCTCTGGGGCTTTACCCCCTTTGGTCCTGGAGTCCAGGAGGTCGCCTTGCGGCGCCTCCAGGACCACCTCCTCCTGGTTTGGTCCCTTTTGGGACTCCACCTCGGCATCGTCCGTAGGGAGAGGGGAGGAGGCCGTCGGAAGTGAAGCGTTGTTCACATCCGACGAATTCAGGGAGCCGCTCGACGAATCGCCGAGCTGAGCTTTGGGCGGACTGCATAATTGAATTCAGCGTCAGAAGATACCGACTAATAGAGGAGCGCCATAAGTTATTCGGGTATCCGGACACTTACGATTTTGCCAGGAGCTTGATCCTGGATGGCCATTCCTCCCCACCGTCTTCGGCATCGGAGGTGTAGTCTGGCAGAAGGGTCTTTCCCTTCTTGGACCCTCCGGCCTCCCCAGTTGGGGCGGCCTTCCTTTTCTTTCCTCCCCCTGTTGGAGGGGGAGAGGCTTCTTCTTCTTCTTCCTCCTCGTCTTCAGAGGCGGAGGGTGCTTCGGGGTTGTCGGGCGATGAATCCGACACCACCAGGCGCCGGGAGCTCTTTTGAGTCCCCGTGGCCTTCTTCTTGGCCTTCTTCTCCGGCACCACGTGAGGTACCGGAACCAGCAGCCCCATCAATCGGGCGTCCGTTGGGTCTTCTGGTAAGGGAGCCGGACAGATAACCTGCCCGGACTTCTTCAGCCATTCTTGTCAAAGGTAGGGGAGTTTAGATCCCGCATAGAGTCAGACTATGAAAGACAAGAGTCCCGTAAAGGGTAGAATAGCTTACCTCGTTGGCCTGGTGCTGCGAGCTGAATCCGCGATCTTCGGTAGCGGATGCGGGGGCCTCGGCGCCCTTAAAAAGCACCTTCCAGGCATCTTCGTACGTGGTGTCGAAGAGCCCGCTCAAGGTTTGGTGTTGTGCCGGATCAAACTCCCACAATTTGAAGGCCCGTCGTTGGCATGGGAGGATCCGGCGGATAAGCATGACCTGGACTACGTTAACGAGCTTGAGGTTCTTGTTCACCAGCTTTTGGACACAGGTTTGGAGTCTGGTCAGCTCTTCCGAATCTCCCCACGTTAGGCCCGTCTCTTTCCAGGAGGTGAGCCGTGTGGGAAAGCCAGATCGGAATTTCGGAGCCGCCGCCCATTTGGGGTCGCGCGGCTTGGTGATGTAGAACCACCCCGATTGCCACCCTTTTATTGTCTCCACAAAGGAGCCCTCGAGCCATACGACGTTGGCCATCCGGCCCCCATGGCACCTCCGCACTCCGCTTGGCGGCCGCCCACTACTTTCGGCTTGACATTAAAAGTCTTCAGCCATAAGCCGAAATGGGGTTGGATGCAAAGGAAGGCCTCGCACGCGACGATGAACACCGAGATGTTGAGGATGAAGTTTGGGGCCAGATCGTAGAAGTCCAGGCCATAGTAGAACATGAGCCCCGGACGAACGGGTGAAGAGGAAAGCCCAGTCCGTGGAGGAAATGGGGGAGAAAAACAACCCTCTCATGGGGCCTGGGGGTGGGGATGAGTTGCCCCACATCTAGAAGCCGGTGCCCGATGTCGTCAGACAAGTATCCGGCCTTCCTCAACTTTTTCATTTGCCCCTCCGTGATGGAGGATGCCATCCATCTACCTCCCGCTCCGGACATGATTGGAGAAGGTTGAGGTGGGAAGTGCAGGCTTGGGCGTTGGAGCTCGAGTGCGCAGGGACGGATAAGCAAAGGAGGAAGAAGGCGTAAATGGAAAGGGTAGATCCTTATCCCCTTATATGGGCGGCCCAAACTATGAGCCCCCACCGGCCTAATAAAACTCGCTTATCTCCCAAGCGCCGCGGTTAATGGCGTGGTTGGGTTACCCACGCCCGTATTGATGAGAATCCCGGAATAAGGGGACACGATCTCTGCTTTGACAAGATGTGCCAAGGAAACCGCCTCGCTAAACGCGCTGAGGTGGAACAGTAAAACGATTCGAATAAAGGCTTGGCCGTGGCGTGATGTCACGCTGCGGAATACGTCAGCAGATTGGATTTGTGGATATATTATTCTCTCTACGGTGGTATGTGGAACTTATTTTTGCAGAGCCGGACACTATCCTTGTGTTCAACATCTTCTATGAAGTATTCGGAGGAGGAACCCACCTTGCAATGCCGAAGACAATTTGCGCGCCGGACTCGTCATCATTGAAGCCTGGTTCAGGGGCTACTGAGGGAGTCCTGGATTAGGGGGTGTCCGGATGGCCGGACTATGACCTTTGGCCGGACTCCCGGACTATGAAGATACAAGATTGAAGACTTCGTCCTGTGTCAGGATGGGACTTTCCTTGGCGTGGAAGGCAAGCTTGGCGATACGATATGAAGATCTCATCCCATTGTAACCGACTCTGTGTAACCCTAGCCCTCTCCGGTGTCTATATAAACCGGAGAGTTTTTGCCCGTAGGACGAACAACAATCATACCATAGGCTAGCTTCTAGGGTTTAGCCTCTCTGATCTCATGGTAGATCAACTCTTGTACTACCCATATCATCAATATTAATCAAGCAGGAGTAGGGTTTTACCTCCATCGAGAGGGCCCGAACCTGGGTAAAAACATCGTGTACCTTGTCTCCTGTTACCATCCGCCTAGACGCACAGTTCGGGAACCCCTACCCGAGATCCGCCGGTTTTGACACCGACACCTATGTTTACAAGAAAGTGAGTGGGAGCTCTGTAGCATTTCTCATATTATATGTGGATGACATACTATTGATGGGAGATGATATAGAACTTTTGAAAAGCATAAAGGCCTACTTGAATAAGTGTTTTTCAATGAAGGACCTTGGAGAAGCTGCTTACATATTAGGCATCAAGATCTATAGAGATAGATTGAGACGCCTCATTGGTCTTTCACAAAGCACATACCTTGACAAGATATTGAAGAAGTTCAATATGGATTAGTCCAAGAAGGGGTTATTGCCTGTATTGAAAGGTGTGAGATTGAGCACGACTCAATGCTCGACCTCGGCAGGAGATAGAGAAAAGATGAGTGTCATCCCCTATGCCTCAGCCATAGGGTCTATTCTGTATGCCATGCTATGTACCAGACCTCATGTGAACCTTGCCGTAAGTTTGGTAGGGAGGTACCAAAGTAATCCTGGTACGGAACACTGGACAACGGTCAAGAATATCGTGAAGTACCTGAAAAATACTAAGGATATGTTTCTCGTTTACGAAGGTGACAAAGAGCTCATCGTAAAGGGTTACATCGATGCTAGCTTTGACACAGATCTGGATGACTCCAAGTCACAAACCGGATATGTGTATATTTTGAATGGTGGGGCGGTAAGCTGGTGCAGTTGCAAGCAAAGCATCATGGCGGGATCTACATGTGAATCGGAGTACATAGCTGCCTCGGAGGCGGCACAGGAAGCAGTCTGGATGAAGGAGTTCATCACCGACCTAGGAGTAATTCCCAGTGCGTCGGGCCCGATGACTCTCTTCTGTGACAACACTGGAGCTATTTCCCTTGCCAAGGAGCCCAGGTTTCACAAGAAGACCAGGCATATCAAGCGACGCTTCAACTCCATTCGTGATTATATTCATTATGGAGACACAGATATTTGTAAAGTGCATACGAATCTGAATGTCGCAGATCCGTTGACTAAACCACTTCCATGAGCAAAACATGATCAACACCAGAACTCTATGGGTGTTCGATTAATCACAATGTAACTAGATTATTGACTCTAGTGCAAGTGGGAGACTATTGGAAATATGCCCTAGTGGCAATAATAAAGTGGTTATTATTATATTTCCTTGTTCATGATAATTGTCTATTGTTCATGCTATAATTGTATTAACCGGAAACCGTAATACATGTGTGAATACATAGATCACAACATGTCTCTAGTGAGCCTCTAGTTGACTAGCTCATTGATCAATAGATGGTTGTGGTTTCCTAACCAAGGACATTGGATGTCGTTGATAACGGGATTACATCATTAGGAGAATGATGTGATGGACAAGACCCAATCCTAAGCGTAGCACAAGATCGTGTAGTTCGTTTGCTAGAGATTTTCTAATGTCAAGTATAATTTTCTTAGACCATGAGATTGTGCAACTCCCGGATACCGTAGGAGTGCTTTGGGTGTATCAAACGTCACAACGTAACTGGTTGGCTATAAAGGTGCACTACAGGTATCTCTGAAGGTGTTTGTTGGGTTGGCACGAATCGAGACTGGGATTTGTCACTCCGTATGATGGAGAGGTATCTCTGGGCCCACTCGGTAATGCATCATCATAATGAGATCAGTGTGACTAAGGAGTTAGCCATGGGATCATGCGTTACGGAACGAGTAAAGAGACTTGCCGGTAACAATATTGAACGAGGTATGGGGATACCGATGATCGAATCTCGGGCAAGTAACATACCGATGGACAAAGGGGATTGTATACGGGATTGAATGAATCCCCGACGTCATGGTTCAATCGATGAGATCATCGTGGAACATGTGGGAGACAACATGGGTATTCAGATCCCGCTGTTGGTTATTGGCCGGAGAGATGTCTCGGTCATGTCTACATGGTTACCGAACCCGTAGGGTCTACACACTTAAGGTTCGGTGATGCTAGAGTTGTTATGGGAAATAGTATGTGGTTACCGAAGGTTGTTCGGAGTCCCGGATGAAATCCCGGACGTCACTAGGAGTTCCGGAATGGTCCAGAGGTGACGATTTATATATGGGAAGTCCAGTTTCATCCGCCGGAATGGTTTCGGGGCTTACCGGTATGTACTGGGACCACCGAAAGGTGTCCGGGGGTCCACCGGGTGGGGCCACCTGCCCCAGAGGACTTAATGGGCTGAATATGGGAGGGAACCAGGCCCCTAGTGGGCTGGTGCACCCGCCAAGGGCCCAAGGTGCCTAGGGTTTGGAAACCCTATGGGAGGGGGCGCCTCCCACCTTGCTTGGGGGGCAAGTCACCCCCTCCTGGCCGCCCCCCCCCCTATAGATGCATCTAGGGGGGCCGGGCCCCTCTCCCCTTCACCCTATAAATAGAGGGGGCGTGGGAGGGCAGCTGCACCCCCTTCCCTGGCGCAGCCCTTCCCCCTTCCAACACCTCCTCCTCCTCCATAGTGCTTGGCGAAGCCCTGCAGGAGAACCGCAAGCTCCACCACCACGCCATCGTGCTGCTGGATCTCCCTCAACTTCTCCTCTCCCCTTGCTGGATCAAGAAGGAGGAGACGTCCCCGGGCTGTATGTGTGTTGAACGCGGAGGCGCCATCCGTTCAGCGATTGGATCGGATCTTTTGCGATTTGAATCACCGCGAGTATGACTCCATCAACCGCATTCTTGTAACGCGTCCGCATAGCGATCTTCAAGGGTATGAAGATGCACTCCCTCTCTCTCGTTGTTAGCATCTCCTAGATTGATATTGGTGACAAGTAGGAATTTTTTCTGAATTATTACTACGTTCCCCAACATCGGACCCACCACCAACTCGCCGCCAGATGGCGGTACCGGCAGCGCTTCAGGCTGGTTGCCCTGTGCATCGGCAGTCGGCACATGCAGGGGTACGTCCGCCTCCGAGACGACGGGGTCCCCTCCCCTCTCCAGGGCCGGCTGGTCAACACCAGCCCCTCGAGTTGGCACCTGGACCTCCGGCACCACTGGCCGCGAGATGCCTCTTCCTCCTACGCCTAGGCGGCCGCATCCGCCTGCTCCTTGGCCGCCGCATCGGCCTCCGCTTGTGCCGCCTCGACCGCCTCCGCCTTCTCCTTACCCGCGGCCTCCCTCTCCTCTTGCGCCTCCCGCATATTCTTCTCCGTCACCTCCTAGAGGGCGGCAAGAGGGTCCATGCGGCAGGGGTCTGCGGAGCCGTCTACCGCCCTAATCACCGAGCCAGACGGGGCTCGCGACAAGAAAGGCGGAGCTCTACACACCGAAGAAAAAGGAAATAAGAAGATTGCAAGAAAAGAAGAAAAGCAAACTCAAAGCAAAATGCAAAAAAGATCAAGGCACTTACGCGGACACCAGCAAGAGCCGCTTTGGGCCCTTCTAGAGCAGGGACGCTTGGTCGCGGTGGCCGAGGTCTTGGTCATGTTGGGCCGACTATCGAACAACCCGGCATCCGCCCGGCGCTTCGGCGCGCCACCTACTGCAGTCAACGCATCCAAGGAGCCGGCGCCCGTCATGTCGGTGCCAAGGGTGCGGCGTGGCTCGTCATCCTCCTCCTCGTTGTTCGGCCACTCCCCAAAGCCGCCTGCCGCAGAGCCGCCTGCTCCCTTCCCGCCGCCTCCTGCGGCGTCATCCTCCTCCATGGCGGCCACCCCCAGCTCGGGGTCGTCCACATCGCTCTTCGGCTGGTCCGCCAGGTAACGATGACCTGGGGCCAGTGCGTCAGCGGCCGTCTGGCCCGGGAAGAGCTGCATCTCGGCCGGTTGGTCAGGCGGCAAGAAGAAATCCGGACAAACAAAGAAAAAGAGAACTAGAAGGCTTACCGCATGCGGCGGGTTAGCGCGGCTGTACGGCTCCTTGCCGAACTGCCAATTCATCTCTGAGAGCTTGCATCCGGAGAATAAGTTCACCAGCCGGACCACCTCCACGTCCGGTAGCACTTTGGTGCACATCCGGCATGGGTTTTGGTGCCCGCTCATGTTGCTGATTATGTGGGGTCGGGCTTGAAGAGGCAGCACACGGCGCTCCACGAAGGCAGCCAACAGATCCGAGGCCCTGAGGCCCTCCGACTCCGTCATCTCCTGGAGCCGGGTGAGAGCGGTGGAGGAGGCGGCCGATAGATTCTTCAGCCGAAACTTCCAGTTGGTGCGGGGTTCAGCAGGCGGACTACATAAGCCGATAGGTTGACGTAGTCCCACGTCGAGTGGATGTTCTCGATGTAGAAGTACGAATTTTTCCACAGCTCGGTCGACTGCAGCAAGGCGAGAACCGGGAAGCAGACCCCGGAGCCCGAGCGCCGCACCGCGATGCAGGCCCCACATTGGGTCACCTTGTCCTTGGCGGCGGTGCCAAGCTTGAGGTAGAAAAGCTCCCCCCACAGCTCGAGCGACGGGAGCACGCCAACATACCCCTCGCAGAGGGTGACGTATGCGGAGAGCAGCACCACCGTGTTCGGTGTCAGATGGTGGGGCTGCACACCATAGAAGTCAAGGAACGAGCGGAGGAACCCGCCCGCCGGCAGGCCGAAGCCGCGGAGGAAGTGCGACTGGAAGACGACGCGCTCGCCGTTCGCCGGCGCCGGCGAGATCTCCGCCTTGAGAGGAACACGCACCTTCACGAGCGACACGCGGGGAAGCCGTCGCGTTTGGCGGAGGAACGCCAGATGGTCGTCGTGGACGTTGGAGCCGTCCCAGTCGCCTGAGCGGCCGCCGCGCGCCATGGGCTTGGTTGCTTGGTGGCGGTGCAAGGACGAAGATGCGACGATGCGGAGGAGTCCGGCGATGGTGGGCTGCGGCTGTGCTCTGGCGGCAAGAGAGGGCACGGCGGCAGCAAGAGAAGAAGAAGAAGAGAAGGATGAAGAGCGAGGAGGGCGCGCGTGCGTTCTGCCGCCCCTCCTCCCCTACTTATAGGCCCGCGGAGGCGGAGCCGAGGGGGCAAGACATGGGGGAACGTGGTATTAACTGCGCCCACTTCCCCCACGACCCTGCTTTTCCCGCACCATGAAGGCGAGTAGTTAACGCGCTTGAGAAGCGCAACCGTCCACCTCGGCCGCAGCGCATCCGCACGTGTGCCGAGGCCCTGTAGTGGCGGGCCCAGGCCTGTGACGACGTCCCGTCACGCACGTGGGCTGGCAGGCCGGCCTGGCCTGCTGACACCGCATGACGGACAAGCAACGGCGGCAAGCCTAACTCAGCCGATTCGCCACCTAGCTTCTACCCCGACGATTCAAATTCATCTGGCGGTCGGCTGCTCCTTAGCCGCCTCCTAACAGTCGGCATCTCTAGAAGATGGACGAAGCAAGATAACCAAGTTACTCAGAGGAGGAAGTTGTTGAGGCTCCTCGATTTCGGCCGTGGCGCCCCACCAGTTTCGGGGACTACTGTCGGAGTAAATGACCATGGGTAGCCTCATCAGCCCCCCATGGTATTTCAAGACATCGGGGCTAGCTGCGCCCCTCACGCCTCACGGACAAACGGCTAGCTTCTTGGGTCGGCTGGTCCAAGAGGCCGGCTGCCGGAAGACAGCAAGATGCCAGAAGACGGCCTCGAGGGGGCCGACTCCTAGCAGGCGGCCCCTCGCCACCTCAAAGTTTGCCCCCACTTAACCACGACGAGACGGGGTGTGGCTACAGTGCAGCCTGCCGCCCCCGAATCCAGGGCAGCGCGTGGCTGTAGTGCGGGTGTACTAAGCGGACACCCCTCGCCCGACGCGGCACTGTTGCCACATGATCCATGACATCATCTACGTCAGAGGGAGCCACACTCCCACGATGGGCGGTCGGTACGGCCCACAGGTGGCGGGCCCTACCTGTCCGCGAGCCACCAAAAGGCGGTGGGTCCCCAGCAGACGGCGTCAAGGGTGGGTTGGTTCCTAACAGGCGGCCCTCCCTCCCTCGAAGTCTATGCGCCATTAACCATATGAGATAGGGTGTGGCTACAATGAGCGCCTGCCAGGCGGCGGGACTGTAGCCACGCTCCCCCCGACAAAGCCTCCGTCATCACAAGTGAGGCAACAGTATAAAGCAGTCAACAGGACCCGCAAACGGCGGGCCCTACCTGTCGGCCGAGATCACGACAGCCGGCGGAGAAGCCGGCGCCCAGAGACACTGACCCCTGGGAGGCAGACCTATATAAACCCCCAGGCATCCCCATGCAAGGGGTTCAGAACCTTGGCCATCCTACACACACCCATAGAAGGAGAAGTTAGGGCTACCCTTGCTCTTCTTCCTTCTCTAGCCGAAACAGCTCAAGGAGCAATCTTGTAGCTACTCTATTGACAATAGTCATCATGCGGAGACCCCGCAGAGCAGGACTAGGGGTATTATCTCCACGGAGAGCCCCGAACCTGAGTAAGATTCGCAGGCGTATGCGGTCTCGCTCACTCCCGCTTCTAGAGCCCGGCGACGTACTCTTGTCCCCATCCATGGCATATGTCGCTAGATATCCCCGACAGCGCAGGAAGTTTGATAGCCTCCTATCTCTTCCACCGACTTGCAGTTCTGTCCAATGACACAAACAATTGCTCTGAATGATGTATTCTCTCAGTATGGCACTATTAAAGATATTAACCTGCTTAGACCCTGTTTAGTGTTAGATATGTGGTTTACGTTGATTAGAAATCCCCCTCTGATTGATGGATTCATTGAACCGTCAATGTAATATATCATTCCGTGACACAGATCAAAAGGATATGGTTTCATGAAGTTCTCTTTAGAAAATGAAGTATATGTGACACCGGAGAAGATGAGCTGTGAGGTAAGGCAAATGTAAATAATTTAAATAGCTTGCTCCTACTACACAACCTACATTTCGCACCTTATCGTCCTTCGAAGCCCACACACTTGAGGTTCAAACTTGAATCAGCTTCAAGCGCATTAAACTCAAGAATAAATATGCAGTTCTCCCTTACTATTGCACTCCTTGCGCAAATTAAAATCCCTTCACTTCTATTACTCTGGAGTATATGGGTTTATGCAAACTAACTTCAACTTTAATGTCTTCGTATATTTACCAAATTTCCTATCATTCTACCGGAAAATTGGATGAGTGTAGCAATGTGCACAATCATGAGGCAAAGAGTTGCGCATTCGGATAAGCCGGAGTTAGTCGTACGATAAAATAGTAGATATGTCATTGGATTAGATAACATTAAATATTAAGATGTTAGGTGTTTTTAAGAACAACCTTTATTCATATAAAATTATAAATAGAGAGTAACTCTGTTTTGTTTTTTTTAACCAGCGTTACCTTGCATATTTTATTTTATTTTTGAAATGATACCTTGCATATTTCCATTTGCTTATGTTTATGTATCTCCTCTTAATTATTTATATCCTCATTGGATGTGCTGCAACTTAACCTCTGCTTTTACTCCCTTTTTTTGAAATAACTTTACTTTGTTGGCCTGATGGCCATTGACTTAGAAGTGAGCTACACGGGAGAGAACAAACATGACATGACAATTAACCATTTTGAAAAGGCAATGGAGCTCCAACCAAGCTATGTGACGGCGTGAACGACCTACGTATGAGTAGAGAAAGAAACCTCAAGTAAGCCATCAACGCATTCTTGATGTACCACTCCTTCATTCGGACAACAAGGTTAGGAGGCCAAACCAACACGACTTACAGCCATTGTTAATATGATTAAGACGGTTCTGTTAGAAGGGAGAGAGGGATTGGTGGAATAGTTATTGTATTGCTTGAGCATGTGCATATATATAGGAGTACATGGTTATCTTGGAGTATAAGGCAAGCCAGAATAATTCCTAGTCTATCCTATGTTTCCATTCTAATCAATATACTCAACATCCCCCTGCAGTCACAACGGTAGCGACGCAGACGGTGAGGCCGGAGAAGAATCCGAAGGCAATCCAAC